>NC_061802.1:46476051-46776051 GCF_021462225.1 Girardinichthys multiradiatus | reverse complement strand
ATTTCTTAAATCAGATCTTAAATCTAAACTTGTTAGGATAATCAAAAATTATCTCTACTTGCTAAATGCTGGAATAAGGAGAGAGAGAATGTTTTAGTTTTTTTTTAGTACTTCAAAGACTGAAGTTCACTAAAGCCGGGAACACACTTCACAGCTTTCATCGTCTTTATAGATTTTGAAAAGACTCGGAGTTCATACTACCTGAGTTCAGCAGATTCACACACTTAACTGGGCCTTCTGAGGTTCGACAGACTACAGGATTTATCAAGCCAACGTTCACAGGGCTAAACGTTTGACACAATAAACAAACATACCAGTAGGTTGCCTTAAAAAAAGAACTCTCAGAATTTGGACAGACTGTATTCTGTCCCAATCCATTTGGCAATGAAATATAAAACACTTTAGGTTTATCCCACAGGTAAATTTATCAAATGGAAATTTAATTCGGAAATTGTTGACTGTTTTTTGCAATACTAATTTTGAGAGTTCAGAATATTTATTTTTTTCATTTCAGTTTGTGACACAGTTTTGGAATGACTTTTAATGTTGGCTTTATTTTTAACTTGTTATATGTATTTTAACAGACAACAATGATGTTTGACTAGATTGTGGGAATAACAGTTTTGAATTTATGACTAAAATCTTTGTTCTTCTTTATTTAAAAGCATATTCAATATCTGAATTGTTTTAAATTTTTTATCACGATGTGAGTGTAATAAGTTGGTTGAATAGTTTGTATGATGCTGACAGCTGTTATGTATTTATGTTTATACTTGTATATAAATACAAATAAAGTTCTCAAGAAAAAGGTTCATGTCGTGTTCAAGCCTCTCTTTTTCACTGGCTGTTGGCAACATGCATTTGGAGTTGGATTGGTATATAGTTCACACTACCTGACTGCGTCCACGTTCAACTCAAAAAACCCAAACATGTTTCTTTGACACCAACTGAGGTCGGGTAGGTTTCCCTCACACACAAACTCCAGTCTTAGACCCATTTACACTAAGAGATTTTTAGGCCCACACATCCAGCTGACTCACCACCACTACTACAGATTGATGCAGGTTGGGAATCGGGGGTAAATTCGGGCAAAACAATCAAAGTGTGTCCCAAGCCTTAGATTACTATTTGGAAGAAAGATGATGTTGACGTGGCTCCGATAAGCGAATTAACAACATCTGAATTAAACGGAGGCATACTTGTAGCTGTTTTTGAGGCAACACCTCAAACATGCTGCTTCATTCAGGAAGAGACCTGTGAAGATCCTCAAGTCTGGTTCATCCTTGTGTACAATTTCCAGGTGCATGGTAATCTCCACCCAAGGTGGGGGGGTGGACACTTGTGGTAGAATACCCAAAATAAAGCAATTTTACCAAATACTTAGGAAATTTATGTAAGATTGTGTATTAATAAAAAAAAATATCCACTCATTATTCTGAAATTTAGCAAACAGAAATAATTTTAGTATTCCTAAGTGTCCTAAATGGGTAATGGTTTAGCCTGCTTTAATGTCAGATAGAAAGAGAAAAAAATGTTTTGTCTTTTTTTTATACAGTGTAAATAAATATCTGATTTAAGCTGTACTTGCTGCAAGTACTTTCACTCACACGATGCCACCATATGTTGATGTTTTGTACCTTTCATATACTGCTAAACATAAGATCCTTTTAAAAAGTGTGAGTACTCATAAAAAACAGAAAATAAACATTTGGTTGGCATGAATGACGCTGCGTGTGTTTGTTTTGAGCTGTTAGGGAACAGAGCTACACAGTAAAGCCATGTTTTGCTGGTAGAATCATCCAAGGCATCCCAAGTAGACTTTTTCTTTTAAAGAACATATCCAGTATATCTTCGTGGAAATAATTCAGTTTCTTTGAAACTCACTCACTCACTCACTCACTCACTCACTCACTCACTCACTCACACACTCACTCACTCACTCACTCACTCACTCACTCACTCACTCACACACAAACACACACACACACACGCACACACACACACACACACACAGAAACATACCAACAAACAATGAAGGGGATAATTAATATACGCATATACACTTATAATGGCAAAATACCCCTGTAGTTAAGGACCTTTAAATGAACATACAAGAGTGGACACACTCAAAAGAATGCAAAAAAGGCACATTTGACCCCAGTGTTGCTGTACTGTAAGATTAAAGTGAAAAAGAGCATCTGTAGCATGGCTGTTGTAGCTCTTAATCTTCACTTTGCTCTAACAGCACACATTTATAAGCACAACAACTAACTCTCAGATTCAGTCCATTGAATGGTTATCAGTGGGAGGCCTTGCTAGGCCAACAGTCCCAATGGTCTGTTGCCGTCATCAATTACCCTCAAGAGGCAGCGTGTCTCATAAACAAGCCATTCCATGGAAATATAGAAGTGCCGATTCAAAACCCACGTAATCCCTTATTTCCTGTTTTGACCCGCTCACCACCTAAACCTTGCAGCAATACAGTAGAGTGGGGTCCATTACTGGAGGGCTGATGACGCTAGTCGTCTCCTCCACTGTACAGGTCGGCCAGCTTGCGGAAACGTGGCCCCCAGTCACCGAGATAATCGTAATCCTGGTCTCCACAGCTTGAAGAGGAATGCAGGGAGCTGAGAGTTCCGGCAGTGGAACTGCTCCCCTCATAGTCAAACACTAGCAGAGAGTCATAGGGGGGAGCTGTGGGGTCATGGTCAGCAGCCTTCAGACCCTGTAAGAAAGAGGTGACAAAGAAGTAGACAAAGAGTGCAGCCAAGGGATGTTTTGCTATGGCAATAGCTTTAGAGTAAACAATTCCCTTTGTCAGGGATCCATAGAGGTCTCTATGGATTCAGAGTTAAACGTTTTTACTCCCAATAGAACAATTTCATCTTGGCTTAAGGTTCTCAATTTTACTGAAAGAAAGTTTAAGAGTTCACTGTCCACAATAATTTTACCATCCAAAGTCTTGTAGATTTCAGGTTTTAGCCTAGAACGAGACATAGGAGCACTTGCGGCACAAGCAGCTACCACATCCGCCATGTTGACAATTATTAATAAATAATTACAAAAATATACCAAATTAGACCTTTCCATAAAAGAAAGCACAATTGGCAGGAATAACTGCAGCCAAAAAGATGTTAGCAATTGTTGGCAATCTCCAAATAACCTCACATGTACCAATTTGCTCAATACATTTAAATTTATTATTCATATTGAACTCTCTGTAGCAAAAATACATGGAGCCAAAGAAATCTTTCTAGATTTGCATAAACTTAATATGTACAAATTTATTTGTTTTCAAACAATAATTGCTCATTGGTTGTTTCAATTTGGAATTAGAATGATGTATGTACACACCCTTTATACATGCGCTTCAAGTCATAAAACATGACCATGTGATTTGCCTGCAATAAAGGCAAATCACATGAGTGAAACGCATGTACAGTGTAAGTGTATAAGTAAACATTGTAAATGAAAATTGTATTTGTACTTATTTGTACTTACCTTAGTTCTCCCTACTTTATTCTACCTAGATTATGTAAGTAACAAAAGAAACAAATTTACTTGTAGGCTTCTTTCGGGGTAAGTATGGAGGTTGCGAGCATTTGTGCGTCCGCAAACTGCTCTGAAATGGTCAGCTTCTCCTCATTCAAACAGTTGGCAGTAGACTGGAACAAAACAAGGAGGTAAAACTCGTCTCCTTGGAAAAACGTTTTTTGAACACCTGGGTAGTGGCGCTACAGATACGTCTTATGAAATATCAGCTTTTTGTGGCCACACAAAATTTTGACACTTCAGGAACTTTCACTAAGGGGTGTACTCACTTTGTTACCGGTGGTTCAGACATTAATGGCTGTATGTTGAGTTATTTTGAGGCAAGAATAAATTTACACTGTTATGTAAGCTGCACACAGACTACTTTTCATTGTGTCAAAGTGTCATTTTGTCAGTGTTGTCCCATGAAAACATACTTGCATATCTGCAGGAATGTCAGGGGTGTACTCACTTTTGTGATACACTGTATATTAGTTCCTAATAGCCAAACAACTGTTTACAACAACAGGAATAGTTAAACTCAATACAGCCAGAATGTAAAGCAAGATGGAATGATGGGGATTGTACAGTATGTTTGTGTGTTTATGTTTTTTTGTATTTTTTATTTTATGTTTTTAACAAACTGCTCTTATGCTCTGATCGAATAGTTTCTTTTTCCTAAATGTTGTACTTATAACAATGATAATAAAGGATATTGTATTCCGCTACCTGTGCAACCCCTTCTCTTTTCTAATGGTTATAATCAGTCTGACAACGAGAGGTACCCCCAATCCTTGTGGTTTTTAGTATAACAATGGCCACCAGTGGGCTCTACATGGACAAACCGTATCAGTTTTTTATTTTACTTAGTACCCCTACACATAGCCCATTCTAAAATGGCCAAACTCTAACTGTCAGTAGTTTAATCTAACCTCCCCAACAACCCCGCACCATTCCAAACCCTTTGTGAAGTCCCTTGAGACGACCTGTGTTGTGAATTGGCACTATATAAATAAAACTGAATTGAATTGTATATTCTATAGTTATACATCATTTTGCTGTATGTCTAATGCTATGATTGTTCCACTGTTGTACTAAAGCTGAGCAATGTAAGATCAATCTAAAACCATAAAAGCCCTATATAATGACTCTTGTAGACTGACTGAGAACCCCTAAAAGAAGCAGAGCTCACTTCAACAAACAACTGGGATTATTCCACCCACCCGCAACCCCTTTACCTTAGTCACCACATTTAGGACATATCGGTCCTACAGAAAAAGATTCAAGTGAGAAGGTTTATCAGAGACAATTTTGAGGGCTGTGTGTTTGTCTGTGTTAATGTGTTGAGACAGACACTATCAGGAGCTCAGGGAGAAGAAGAGATTATAGAGAAGTGCAGAAAAGAGAAGGATTTGGGTCAGACCGGACAGATGCTGTGTCAGTGAGTAGATTCAGCCGATTACCCAGTTTGGCCTGAAGTGAAACCACCAGCCCAAATGCATAGTTGCCTCAGGAACAGTCAAGGGATAAGTAAGAATCTTCTTTTTTATTTTGTATGAGGACATACAAAATGAGCTGGACCTTACTGTGTCTTCACACCTTTCATTTGGTTTCAACTGGCTAAAGGGATAATTATTATTTTATTCATTCAGATTATTTTGTTATAACTTAGTCATGCTGCCATTCTTCATAGAGAAAGGAGTGCTTCTCCTGGAAACTTCTTGTCATAAATTTCTTTCAAAAGCTGCAAAGAAGTAAAATCTCCAAATATTATGCAAATAATTATGGCCCAGTAAAAATATCAGCTTTTCTTTTTTGATTCTTGTCACTCAGGATGACTGAAATGAAAGAGATAAATCTAATAAGCTGTGAATATTTTTTAGGGCTCAGTCAGACTGAAAGATGCTCCTGTCACTGTGAAACTCTAAGGATGGCGGGATGAAGCAGGGAATTTGTGCAAATGGTGGAGACAGGATGAGAGGAATCAGCTTGTGAGGTCTTGTCGGAATAGGCCGCCTTGATCAGTTCATGCGTGCAGAAGCTCCTGCTCATTATCCAGAGCTGTGCTAGGCAGATGCCTTAATCCAGGTCAAACAAAGAACACACACACACACACACACACACACACACACACACACACACACACACACACACACACACACAATATGGAAGCAACTGACAGCAGTATATCACACTTGCATCGATAATGACAACTCTTTACTCTCAAGATAGTGTGAAGTGTCAAGGTTGCTACAGTACTTAAAGGAGTTGGGAGTCTTTTCGAGAAGTACAGGTCCTTCTCAAAATATTAGCATATTGTGATAAAGTTCATTATTTTCCATAATGTCATGATGAAAATTTAACATTCATATATTTTAGATTCATTGCACACTAACTGAAATATTTCAGGTCTTTTATTGTCTTAATACGGATGATTGTGGCATACAGCTCATGAAAACCCAAAATTCCTATCTCACAAAATTAGCATATTTCATCCGACCAATAAAAGAAAAGTGTTTTTAATATAAAAAACGTCAACCTTCAAATAATCATGTACAGTTATGCACTCAATACTTGGTCGGGAATCCTTTGGCAGAAATGACTGCTTCAATGCGGCGTGGCATGGAGGCAATCAACCTGTGGCACTGCTGAGGTCTTATGGAGGCCCAGGATGCTTCGATAGCGGCCTTTAGCTCATCCAGAGTGTTGGGTCTTGAGTCTCTCAACGTTCTCTTCACAATATCCCACAGATTCTCTATGGGGTTCAGGTCAGGAGAGTTGGCAGGCCAATTGAGCACAGTGATACCATGGTCAGTAAACCATTTACCAGTGGTTTTGGCACTGTGAGCAGGTGCCAGGTCGTGCTGAAAAATGAAATCTTCATCTCCATAAAGCTTTTCAGCAGATGGAAGCATGAAGTGCTCCAAAATCTCCTGATAGCTAGCTGCATTGACCCTGCCCATGATAAAACACAGTGGACCAACACCAGCAGCTGACACGGCACCCCAGACCATCACTGACTGTGGGTACTTGACACTGGACTTCTGGCAATTTGGCATTTCCTTCTCCCCAGTCTTCCTCCAGACTCTGGCACCTTGATTTCCGAATGACATGCAGAATTTGCTTTCATCCAAAAAAAGTACTTTGGACCACTGAGCAACAGTCCAGTGCTGCTTCTCTGTAGCCCAGGTCAGGCGCTTCTGCCGCTGTTTCTGGTTCAAAAGTGGCTTGACCTGGGGAATGCGGCACCTGTAGCCCATTTCCTGCACTGCCTGTGCACGGTGGCTCTGGATGTTTCTACTCCAGACTCAGTCCACTGCTTCCGCAGGTCCCCCAAGGTCTGGAATCGGCCCTTCTCCACAATCTTCCTCAGGGTCCGGTCACCTCTTCTCGTTGTGCAGCGTTTTCTGCCACACTTTTTCCTTCCCACAGACTTCCCACTGAGGTGCCTTGATACAGCACTCTGGGAACAGCCTATTCGTTCAGAAATTTCTTTCTGTGTCTTACCCTCTTGCTTGAGGGTGTCAATAGTGGCCTTCTGGACAACAATCAGGTCGGCAGTCTTACCCATGATTGGGGTTTTGAGTGATGAACCAGACTGGGAGTTTTAAAGGCCTCAGGAATCTTTTGCAGGTGTTTAGAGTTAACTCGTTGATTCAGATGATTAGGTTCATAGCTCGCTTAGAGACCCTTTTAATGATATGCTAATTTTGTGAGATAGGAATTTTGGGTTTTCATGAGCTGTATGCCACAATCATCCGCATTAAGACAATAAAAGACCTGAAATATTTCAGTTAGTGTGCAATGAATCTAAAATATATGAATGTTAAATTTTCATCATGACATTATGGACAATAATGAACTTTATCACAATATGCTAATATTTTGAGAAGGACCTGTATGTCTGATAACCTCTGGTCGGTCAAGTTAATGCATATGAGTGGTACAATGTATGAAACACTAAAAGCACAACCAACAGACTCTCCAGCTGATTACTTTATTTGTACTTATGTATTAGTATATACCAAACACCCTCCCCTGCAGAACCTACATTTATGGTTTTACCAAAAGACACAATAACATTTTACACAACACTGTCACCACTGTAATTAAAGACTCACTGACAAAACAAAACACAGACTATGTCCCTTGTTGGGCCACCGTCCATTTTGTCAAGTAAACAGACTATTATTACACCTCCCAGCATGCACTGCAGCTCTAACATTACCGGCAAAGGTGTTAAGCTGACGCTAGTCGTTTTCCAGCTGTGGTATCCTGCTAGTGATCATGCAGAAACTCTCAAAGGGGGTTTAACTCCATTCTCTACACATGCTAACTATGAGGAAAGCATCTTTCTGGTATAAGGACCAGAAGATTTACCATTCCAATCAAAGACCTGGCTGTAGCAATGCTAAGTGAAGGTGAAGTTGAAAACCCCACAGAGGTTTTTCCAAGGAGACGAATTTTCCTCCATGTTTGTTTCAGTCGACTGCCAACAGTTTATCAAATTTTTCCCCTTTGCTGAAGGAGAAGAAGTTGACCATTTAGATTTGTTCACAGATGCGTGACCACTTGCCCACACCCCCCATCCTCAGACTCCGCAGTAGGAAGTCAGCAAAAGTAATTTAGTTCTTTTCTTTATTTGATACCTTAAAGTCTAGGCAGGGTAAAAGTATGAAATTATGGTGATTTAAGATTGCCACTTTGTTTTTGTTTTTTCACAAGTTGTCACAATCTAAACTTGTAAAAAAAGTTGGGATTGTGTTTCATGGGATTACCATGTGTTTCACTGGTCCGTGGCACACAATGTTTTCTTGCATGCTTAATTATGTGAAAGTTGCTGGACCAGAATATTCGATTGTGAGAGAACTATTGGTTTAATAGATTTTCACATAGATAAAAATACAGCGTTTGTGTTTATTCTGTGTGATCATCTGTCAACTAGTGTTCCACACCATGATGATTCTGCAGTCGTGGGGTGGATCAGAGATGGACAAGAAGCTGAGTACAGGAAGGTGGTGGACCGCTTTGTGGCATGGTGTGGAAACAATCATCTCATTTTGAACGTGACTAAAACAAAGGAAATGATTGTAGATTTGAAGAGAAACAGGAATAAGTCAAAAACTATTTCTATCATGGGAGAAGAAGTGGAGGTGGTGGAGGAGGTGGAGGAGTATAAATACCTCGGTGTTCACCTGGACAACAGACTAGAGTGGAGATGGAACTGTGAAGCTATCTACAAGAAGGGACAGAACAGACTGTACAACTTGAGGAAGCTTAGGTCCTTTGGTGTTTGCAGCAAGATGCTGCATATCTTCTATAAGTCGGTTGTGGAGAGTGTGATCTCTTCTACCATCATCTGCTGGGGAAGCAGCATCAGAGCCAGGGACTTAAAAAAGCTCAACAAGCTGATAAAGAAGGCTGGCTCTGTTCTGGGGACTCCTCTGGAACCTCTGGAGATCATTGTGGAAAGAAGGATTCTTCATAAAATGAAGAATATTATGGAGAACCCTGAGCATCCTCTTCATGAGACTGTCCTACAACAACAGAGTGTCTTCAGTCAGAGGCTTCTTCAGATCTGCTGTAAGACAGACAGCTACAGGAGATCCTTCCTGCCCACAGCCATCAGCATCTACAACGGCTCTTTGAAGAAACCTATAATATGAGCTATAACAACATTTAATTTCCCTTTGGGATTAATAAAGTCTTTTTGAATTGAATTAGTAAAACAGTTTAGCGTGGATTTGATTAATAATCATCAATTATTAATGACAATTAACTAATTGTAATTGTTAAATGCTGTTAGCCCAATAATCACAACCACACAGTATATCTCTGATATCCATTCGTACGAAATGATTTTTGGTTAAAACGTGTAACTTATTACTTACGATTTGTAATTAGAATTGTTATAAATATTCAATCATAAATCTGTACACCTTTTTCATACCTCATGGATGAAATCTCCTATATCTCCTGGTTGAGGGGCAGCAGAGCGGAGGGGGTATTGATGATCATGATGGATTGGTCTCTCATCCAGACGTCTGATCCCCACCCTGACACACTCTGGGTCCAGAGCATCAGGCTGTTGCAGTTGGCTTAGGTCATAGTCCTAAATGCCAAATAACAGTCAAACATTGATAGGCTGACATTACAGTTATCTAATTCAAAGTGTATATGTATAAGCACAACAGACTTTAATGGAGAGTAGACTGCAAATTAGCCCCAATAGCATTTTTTATGGAAAAGCATTCTTAAGGTCCTTACGTTTACTTTGTAGTGATATTTAATCAGAATGCTATAGTTTTTCCCTATAGCAGATTGTTATAGGGAAAAACTATAGCAGATTGGATGCGGACTCAGCAGAGTCTGCTATAGTTATAGGCAGTGCTTTTTGTCCTGGTTCTTAAAGCACACTGCCCTACATGTGTTAGATGTTTCTGTGCTTTAGCACTCCTGATTTTAATTAATGGCTGATAAACAGGCTTTCGATGAATTGAAATTGCTGACCAAACACTGGGCTAAGGTATGGAAGTACTTCAAGGTAGGCAACAATGAACTAAGATTTGGAGCCTCTAAAAGGTTTCATTCGAAACCGAAGCAGACCCATGCAAAAGCAGCTGAAAATCAGCCAATCAGCAAAAAAAAGAAAAAAAAAGTTGCTGAATGCTTTCTCAGGTTAGACTGGTTCACTGTCTTCTATGTCTTATCTTTTTTCATGTACATTTAAACGTCAATATATACTCCATAAGAACGCAGAAATTTGTTCTTTAACTCAAGGTGGCAAAGCAAAACAAGGCCAGAGTTCTTTCTGGCCTGGACATTTCCTACTTACAAGAACTGAAATGCAGAATTTCTGGAAAGTCATCTTAGGTCCCTCCCATTGTATAATAGTTAATGGACAACAAACACAAAAAATGTTATACCCAGGATATGTGTCAAGACTTTGCAGAAGTCAAGAAGTGTTGCAGTAACAGAATGATGTCTTGGAGGAGCTGATCCTCATCCCAGCCGCTTCACACTCGGCTGCAAACCGCCACAGCGCATGCTGTAGGTCTTGGCTAGAGGGGGCCAGCAGGACCACGTCATCCGCAAAAAGAAGAGACGAAATCCACTGGTCCCCAAACCAGACCCCCTCCGGCCCTTGGCTGCGTCTAGAAATCCTGTCCATAAAAGTTATGAACAGGACCGGCGACAAAGGGCAGCCCTGCCGGAGTCCAACATGCACTGGGAACAGGTCCGACTTAGTGCCGGCAATGCGGACCAAACTCCTGCTCCGCTCGTACAGGGACCGGATGGCCCCTAATAAAGGGCCCCCGATTCCATACTCCTGGAGCACCCCCCACTGGGCATCACGAGGGACACAGTCGAATGCCTTCTCCAGGTCCACAAAACACATGTGAACCGGTTGGGCAAACTCCCATGAACCCTCGAGCACCCTGTAGAGGGTATAGAGCTGGTCCAGTGTTCCACGGCTGGGACGAAAACATCGTCCTTGACTAATCAGCTGCCAGCCAATACTTACAAGTGGTAATGTGCAGAAGCCCAAAGTGATTTTACATCATCCTTTTTTGAATTACATTTAATTCTGTCGATAATGTTAATATTTAAGTGATTTAAAATTAATCAAAACAAATTCCCAAACAATTAATAAGATTTATAAATACTAGTCATTTTGAAGTTACAGTCTCTATAATGACATTTGAGATACAAGATTTAATAGAAATTTTTTTTTTGTCCTTTGATGGTGACTGAACTGAGACCTCTTTTGGTTAATTTCCATTTCAGTCTCAGCATATTTGACATTATAAATCCTTTTCTTATTTGTAAATATGAAAATAATAAGGGCTTTGTTTTATTTACTTTTGTCATGCTGACGGTGGCACTTTATACATATAATTCATACCTACACTTTGTTAACACTTCTTATAAAAATAAAAAAAACTGATCAATAAAACACAACAATAGAATGATCAATTAATAAAAAAATGAGTTGATTAATTAAAACATTGTTAGTGACAGCCCTACACAAAAAGAAATTAAAATCTTTTTATTTTGCTACACTTGCATAGCTAAGGTTTCTGAGCTACATATATGACATATATATACACACATACATACATATATTTCATGTGTTCTATTTGTGTCTATTTGGTTTATTCTTTTATGTTCCTGTGAAGACTTGTTCCCCTTTTAATTTGTAGATCGCTTTGTGTTTTAGTTCTGATCCTTTTAAATCCTCTTTTTTAATAAGCCTGCTTCTCTTAGTCTCCCTGCCATGACTCTTTAACAGGTCTTCCTAATCCCTCTGATTAAACTCACCTGGTTTCAATGCTGGTCTCCACCAATTCCTCAGTATTTAGCTCCATGTTTTCATTGTTTCTCGTTGGTAAGGAACAATGAAATGTTTCATGTCCTGGTTTCTTTGTGCCATAATTGTAAGTTCATGTTCCTGCATCTCAGTATGTAACAAGCATGTACACAGCATGACAGAAGATTTCAGCCACCAAGAAGCAGACTTCTTTACACTGTGGTTAAGCCCTGCTCCCCATGTGTCTATAACAAATGTTTGAGGTGAATTACGTCCTCTTCCCTGGGCCTTGTGAAGCTGTTGGAGTAGACAGAGTGGAAGCACCAGGCTGTACTGGTCAGGTTATTCCACATGTCACTTCAGCCACAGCTCCAACCCTCCTTCAACATCACTGTCTCTGCTCCTTCTTTTGCTTCCCCCTATTCCACAGAAACCACGAATAACAGAATTGCCAAGAATGTTAACATTTTAGGATCCTTAGTTAAATTGTAATAAGTTCCTGAAGTTGTAACTGATTCGTATTTTATTCTTAGTATGTTATTATAATTCTTGAGCCATCTGGAATTCATGGCAAAAGTTTTGAGCTGCACAAATTTTGGTGCAGAACTCCAGAATTCAAGAATTCTCAGATAATTAACAAAGTCATTCCTATGTATTGTAACCAATTAGCTAATTAAATCTTAGGAATGTATTCTTAACTCAATCGGGGGTTTGTGAAGCATTGTCTTGACCACTTTGGGCCATCGTAGCCCCTAAAAGTGCCCAAATCTCTCTTTTGCCCTTGGAAAAAAAACAAAAAGAAAAAATAAGAAATTTAGAAAGAATTTAATAAAAAAAAAAAGATAGAGAACCAAAACAAAAAAACATTAATAATAACGATTTAAGATAATACGAATGATAAAGTAGTAATAAAAAATGTATTACTACAAAGTAGTAATACATTTTTGTATGTAGTTTATTATCTTTTAGGTCCAAAAACAAGCGCTTTAGTTTTTACATTTTATCGGCACAATCACTTCACGTAAACCATTTTAATTTCTTAATGTTAAAATTAAAGTCAAAATTAAAATAACATTCACTCCTACTAGTCCCTCGTCACTTTTCACTATACCTTTTTCTTTATATATATTTTGTTTCACGGAACTAGTGGTCTTTATTTTTCATTTTTTCTAATAGTACAACAGGAAAGGGAAGGACATTCTGCAAACATTACCAAGGTCGTTCGGGTTCGGGTGGTGCCTGGCCCTAGTCTGGACTGGTGGCTTGGGCAGTCTGCCTGTTTCTGTGCCGTAATAAAGGGGACCATCCTCTGGGTCCAGGGCTAGTTTCCCCTGCGGGGTATCTGTAACTGGACCAGGGTGTATAGGGAGTGCGAGTGAGTGTACGGCATCCATTCTTTTGTCTTTATATTGAGTGTGTTGGTGTGAGTGTTAGTATATGTAAGCATGAGGTCAGGTCTTGGGCTGCCCCCTCTCCTGGATCATCTTAGGCCCCCCATCAAATGTGGGGTCTATTCCTCCTTGTCACACTCCTTGACGCTGGCTGGTGCCTCTGCTTGCTGGTGCGTTGGTGGTTCTTGGTGTCCAAGGCTGGGTGCTTGGATATGAGCTGGCTCACTTCCGGGGGCTGCTTGGCAGGGCCTGGGCCCCCTGGCTCTAACGGGCCTCTGCTGGGGGCTGGTGTGCCCTTGGAACTCAGGTCTCTGGGTCCATGGCAGGATCAGTTCCAGCGTAGCTGGCTGCCAGTGAGGCCTGTGGGCTCGTCGCTACAGCTCCCTGGGGCTTCAGCTCTGTGGCTGTGATAGTCCCGGCAGTCGTCCTCCCGGGGCTCCCATGCTCTGGGAGGCCTTTGGATGTCTGTGGAGCAGATCTCCTCCGTGTCTGCATCAGGTCCTGGGGGAAGGTCTGGGGGCTTCTCATGTCCACTTCTGAAAATCCTTTTGGAGAAACCGTATATACACAAGCATGCTCACATCCACACCCACAGCTGTTTGGATTCAGATGTTTACAGATACACAGACACACTGCCTGGCCAAAAAAAAAAAATCGCCACCCAAAAAAAAAGGTCACACACTCGAATATTTTGTTGGACCACCTTTAGCTTTGATTACAGCATTTGCTGTGGCATTATATTGATAAGCTTCTGCAATGTCACAAGATTTATTTCCAGCCAGTGTTGCATTCATTTTTCACCAAGATTTTGCATTGATGATGGTAGAGCAAAGCCTTCTCCAGCACATCCCAAAGATTCTAAATGAGGTTAAGGTCTGGACTGCGTGGTGGCCAATCCATGTGTGAGAATGATGTATCATGCTCCCTGAACCACTCTTTCACAATTAAACCCCGATCAATCCTGTCATTGTCATCTTGAAATACGGCCGTGTCATCAGGGAAGAAAAAATCCATTTATGGAATAACCTGTTCATTCAGTATATTCAGGTAGTGAGCTGACTTCACTCTTTGGACACATACTGTTGCTGAACCCAGACTTGACCAACTGCAGCAACCCCAGATTATAGCACTGCCCCCACAGGCTTGTACAGTAGGCACTAGGCATGATGGATGCATCACTTCACCTGCCTCTCTTCTTACTCTGATGCGCCCATCACTCTGGAACAGGGTAAATCTGGACTCATCACCATATGACCCTCTTCCATTGCTCCAGATTCCAATCTTTATGCTCCACAGCACATTGAAACCTTTTTTTCTGGTTAGCCTCACTGATGAGTGGTTTTCTTAAGGCTACACAGCTGTTCAGTCCTAATACTTTGAGTTCCCTTCACATTGTGCGTGTGGAAATGCTCTCACTTTCACTATTAAACATATCCTGGAGTTCTACTGTTTTTTTCTTCGATTTGATTTCACCAAATGTTTAAGTGATTGATGATCACGATCATTGAGGACTTTTTTCTGGCCACATTTCTTCCTCGAAGACGATGGGTCCCCAGTGTCCTTCCAGTTTTTAATGCGTTAGACAGTTCTTAACCCAATTTCGGTAGCTTCTACAATCTCCTTAGATGTTTTCTCTGCTTGATGCGTGCCAATGATTTGACTCTTCTGAAACAGACTGACATCTTTTCCATGACCACAGGATGTGTCTTTCGACATGGTTGTTTAAAAAGAAATGAGAAGCAACTCATTGCACCAGTTGGGGTTAAATAACTTGTTGCCAGTTGAAACATAATTGCCCATGCAGTAATTATCCAATGGGCGGTTTGTACCGATTTGCTTAGTTAAATCAAGGTGGCAACTTTGTTTTTTGGCCAGGCAGTGTATAATCTATATTGAGCTGCAGTTGCCACTCAATACATGTCTGTGGATTTTTTTCTCCCTTTCTGCAGGTGTATAAGCAGTCTTCTAGGGTGTTATCTTGTATTGTGTCTTTGTCCTTCTTTCTCTCTTGTGTTCTTATACCCTTCTCTTCCTTTTAACTCTTTCAGCTGATCCAAAACTATAAACTATAAAGCTTATAGTTAGAGTAGCTTAAGCAGGCATGTGCACAGATATTTTTAAGGGCAGGTGCTCAAGCAAAAAATGGCACAGTAGGATATATTCAACTTGCATACTTAGTTTTGTTATTTTAGCTAACGCAAATCAAATTTAATAAATAAATAAATACCAGGCAAAACCAGACAAAACAATGCTGAATTGGGCATGCTTTTAATAGTAAAACAATATATTAATCATCAAAATAAATTCTAACTTAAAACTTAATAACTTAATCTCTATAAAGCTGAGGATGCAGTATACTTTATTTAACTGTTTTCTGACAAAAGTTGAAGCACACTAATAATATACCATTACCAATATCAGTATACCTTGCCTGACTGTTGGGTAGCTTAACTTAAAAATGACCTATTATGCTTCCTTTGAAACATTTGCGATAGGTCTATGGGCTATACAAAACATGCTAATTACATTTTTCACACAACATCATTCTCAGATAATGAGATTTCAATTAGCTGTTTTAGCACTCTGTAACGTTTATGCAAATTAGCTGTTTATGGTCGCGCCCAGCACTTCGTACGCGTGAAAACGAAACTGGAGCTTATAAGACAACAATAAGTACTTCCTTCTGTCATCTGCAGATTTGCCACAAAGTAGAGACCTAATTTTTCTTCAGTCGAAGTCTTTCTGCAAATCCTAACATGTGCTGATGTGCGTTCTTGAAGCGGTCTGTGGTGAAGTGATTTGCACAAACTAGTACTGTCTTCAGCAATGTGACATGAAGATGGCCCTCAGAAATAAAATGAAGCCACGAATCTCAGTTATCCTACAGCGGGAAGAACGTACATCTTTGCAGCCAACAAAACATCTGCCTTTGAGGGCAGCCATTGTAAAGCGTCTCGAAGGTAAAACCAGTCGGCGAGACGTGATCCTCTACTAAAAATCAAGTGGGTGGAGCTTCGCTTTAGTTGCTTGTCAGGGGCAGGACATAGGTAACGTTGCTAGGTGCCAATGTAATTGTCACAATTACACTGCATACTGCACAATTACGTTTTTTTCTAGAAAGAAAATGAATTTTTCTTTTGTTTTTTTTTGCCTTTGGACTGTTTGTAGAAGCATTAGAGACCCAAATGGAAGTATAAAAATGACCATTAATTTTGCATAATAGGTCCCCTTTAAATGGACTGAACTTATATAGCGCTCTTCCAGTCATACAGACCGCTCAAAGTGCTTTACACTAGAGCCACATTCACCCAATCGCACTCACTAACGCTCACACATTCATACACCGATCGGTAGGCAACTTGAGGTTAAGTGCCTTGCCCATGGGCACATTGACATATGGCAGGAGGAAGCTGGAATCAAACCCACAACCTTGTGATTGCAAGACAACTACTCTTTCTACTGAGCCACAGTCACCTGCTTTAGGACCCACTTCTCATTTCATATCAGAAACCTACTAGGTAGTCAATAGTAACAATGGGCCTTGTATTATGCTAATAAAATCAAATAGGCAGCTAAGTAATATTTTCTATTTATTCATCATTTTTCTGTATGCTGCTCTACATCATAGAGCATTACATTTTACCTTCTAAATATATTGGTTTGTAATCCTAATAACCTAATGATTACTGTTCAAGTATAAATGCTTGAGTGAATATAACTCCTTGATTAAATGTGACTTTTCCTACACAGAAAAGAGTTTTGGCCAGGATACTGTAATAATAAAATATTGTATATTTTTTATTTAAGCATTTTATTGTGAGAACTACTTGATATTCTCCTGCAAACGTTTTGTGGTTATGCATTTTTTCTGACATCAAAAAGACTTGAAATAAAACAAAACTAGTGAACTGATCTAATGCCTTTAAAATGTCTGCTGCTGTCACCATGGATGTGTTGCTCCTCCTTTCTTATGACTAAACCTGAAAAATGTTGGTAAACAGCCAGGGAAGGCATTGAAATCAAGGATTTCATGAGTACAAACCTGTAGACTGTACATTATGCGCCAGGCCAGATGCCACGTAATATTTTCAGCTGTGTTATAATGTTAAGCCTTGGGGTTAATTTTGCACTAAACATCAGGAACTCAACAAACACGGACATCACCTGGCCTGGCACTTAGCACTATATGAAGGCTAAATGGAGGAGGGAGGGGCAAGGCAGGGGCTTGTGCACACCATGGATCAGCCTGGTGTCGAACTCAGATGCCTGTCAAATATTACAACACTTTTGTAGGAATTTGAGGGTTGAGAGGGTAACTTACATTTTTAAATATTGATGAATAAAGAAAAAATAATGGGTTCCTGCAGAAAAGGCACTTTTCTTATCCAGATCTTGAGCACCACTAAGAGTCTATCTATGCACGCGCCTTGGTTTAGGTTATCCTGTGCTGTCTCTGTTGTTATGCTGCTAAATACCGACCACTTTTCCTCACTCTGCTACATTCTCCTACTTTTCTCCAATTTTGCATTATTTGCTGTTATTTCAGTTTTAAACTTCATGTTCCTTCTGTTTTTCTATTCTTGGAAACTACATCTGGCCTGCCATTCTGTTTAGCTATGACACCTTTGTGAAGTGAGGCATAGGCTGAGCCACTGCTGCCAATGTTCTCTTTCTACATAGCAATTGGCACAGCCATTTCTGCAACTAACTGTATGTGCTCTCGTTCATCTTATAGACTTAAAAAAAATCTTTAGCTGTGTTTCTCTCCTAGATAAAAGCACTAATTCAGATACTACAGGCATTAACTCTACTTTTTCTGAATCATCCTGCATCAGTGTGTTGCTTCTTTTTTTGTTTATATGCTCTATTCTCTCAAACCCCCAGTTGGTTGTGCCAGCTGGCTGCACACACTTGTTCTGGTTCTCCTGGAGGCTTCTTCCTGTTAAAGGGGAGTTTTCCTCTCTGCTGTTGCTGCATGCATGCTCGGTATGAGGGATTACTACAAAGTCAACAACACAATGGAAGCGACTGTCCACTGTCTCTACACACTGGTCTAGGGGGAATGATTGATGCAAGTCAATGACTTGATGCATTCAGCTGGTTTCCTTATATAGAAAAGCTTTTTAATTTGAATAATAAACTGAACTTGACTGTTTTGCTTGATAACTATAATTAAACTGTGTGATATTTGTTGTGAATTGGTGCTATATAAATACATGGAATTTAATTGTGAAAAGAAAAAAGGCACAACATGTAGATTAATTTCTAAAGACAAAAACAATAAAGCGAACTAAAATATTTTGAAGAAAATATGTCATTTAAAGACAGTACAAAGCTGGCCTCTAGGCCAGTTCTGTGCAATGTCGCACTGCAGCCAGAAGGTCTCTGGTTCAAACCAGGGTACTCCAAAGTCAAAACAAATAAATGTGAACATGTGCTTTTTTAAACAGATCCACATGAACTTTCAAAGAGCTCTAACTTCCATCTCTTCTTATTAGGTAGCAATTTCAAATTTACTTTGCCACCTCTTGAGAATTTCCCCTTGAGTGTTTCCTTGACAGTGGGTTTGAGATCTTCTTCAAACAAAAAAAGTCTGCCAATATCATATGCTTCATTAGTCCCACACCATAATGTTCTCACCCCTAGATTTCACTGCTGGTATGACATTTTTGGAGTGATGTGCACTGCCATTTGCGCCACAATACCTGAAAGGGTGGAATTAAATTTAAAGAGTTAAAATGTCTCATTTGACCAGCGCTCACAATATGAACTCGTTAAGTTTGAACATTAGGCATACACCCAGTGCCATGTTGTGAACGTCTTGAAAGAGCTATTTCCTTGAACGATGATTACAGCACCTGTAGTAGCATATGGTAATGTAATTGCGACCAAACTGTTAAAAATGTAAAAGTTTCTCAGTAGAAGAGATTTATTGCTGAATCAATTATTATTATTGTGGGATGGTGAGCTTTGATCTGTACAAATTTTATATTGGACCACACTTCCCACCTTGTTCTCACTCTGAAGGAGCTGCTTCTGCAAAAGTATACACTCCATACATACCAATTGATTGGGTGAGCGAGGGTTAATGTTTCCTCAGTGGAAATGGAAAGCGGCTTATGCATTGCCATGAGCAGAGAAGTTGTTTGGAGTGACAGATGAAATTGTTCTTCAACAGAGTGCAATTAATCCTGTTTCGGCCTTTGTATTACATTTAATCTTTGCTTTTGGACAGAAGACTGCAAACTGTAGAGGCACAATGTTTGGGTTGTAGAGCTTTCTGTTGCATATGTGGATTTGAAAGTGAATGTCTGACTCTGAAGGTATTTAATATTATGTGTGTCGGGGGGTGTATGTGTGTACATTTGGCTTGCTTATACCTGATCCTCTTCTCCACCTCCCTCCTCATCATATTTGAGGATGTTGTCTCGGACATCGTCCTCTGGGTCAATCAGAAGTTGCTTGGCCTGACGCTCTTTATCCCTCCTCTTCATCCACATCACAAGAAGGAGTACCAGCACTACAGGGAAACATGATAAACAAGGACAGGGAAACTATTTAATGCAAGAAACAAATCAATCTTCAGGGAACAATATTTGTTGTAGGGCAGGCTGCTGCTGTGCAATCTAAAAGTATTAAACTTCCCTGGAAAAACTGCAGAGAGTGTAGAGAACAACAGAAAACAGGAGAGTATTTTTGTTTTAAGAACCTAATCCATGATAAATCGGCTTGAAGCCTAAATGTTCAGCTAAAATTAATTCAGTCTTTTATAAGATGGAAAGGCCCTGTGTGTTTTATCTAGTATTTACATGTGTTTTCATCTCTAAATATTTAACATTTGGAAACAACAAATTTGGTAAAATACAAAACTTACAAATCTCACAGAGACTGCATCACCAGTTCCTGACCAATATCTATGACCTTTGTCTTAATTTAGGTCTCTCCTGAACAACTACTGCAATTCAGGCAGATCTGGTTTAATTCTGATAAATCCTCAAATCCAAGTTTATTGGTTGAATAATTTAAAAAAATGCTATCATCTTTTTATTGTAGGAATGGTTTGTGGTACAGGATACACAGTACCTGGTTTTGTATGTAGAATATAAATAATGATTTTAGGTTAAAGTAAGAATCCAATGACAAAAAATCTAATGGGAATTTTCTTTGTTCAAAATTTAGAAAAAAAGTATATAAAATTACCAAATAACAGTTTGGATATAGTATTATTCATTAAGATGCATTCCAATACATGTTATTTTATGTCTTAATAACCCTCCATATGCTCTAATGTTCATGCTCTACATCTGAATATGCAACAATGTTAAAACTTGTTGCTTAATAATGTTGACAATGACAATGTAAGGAGGAGATGTTTTAAAATAATCAGACAAATGTTCAGTCTTTCACAATTCCAATTTTTTAAACATTTTTCTTTTTCATTTTCTGGTATTTTAAATACTTATTTATTTCAAACAGTTCAGACAGATGGTGTCCTTTCTTTGGTCTAGTTCTGTTAAAGACTCACAGTGGGACATTCAGTCAAAGGGAGACTCGGCATGACCTACTGATTATTTATAGTTGCTGTCACACTGTTTGCTCTCTTGCCATGTCTGCTGGAATGTTGTAAAATGTGTTACTTGAGTATAAACATGAGGAAATTAAGCACATTTTGCTCATCAAGTCAGACATCAAGTCCTTCTACGTCTTTCAAGTATGTGTTGCTTTTTAGACACTCCCGTTCTGAACAGTGTATGCATATCAAGACTGGTGGGTTGGGCTTTACAGCGTTCCACTGCATCATCTCTGGGTATGTTATTTTCTGCAGTGACATCTGAATGTGTCTGTGTGATTTTCATACAAATCGTCTTTCTCCTGTTCTCTTGATGCAACTCACAAAAGTTTATACGAGCAAAGACTGCATGTCACTAAGTCAAATGCAAAGCCTAGTTTTCTGTAAACGTTTAAATCCACTAAATAATAATAATTAAGAAAATATATATTACACATTATATCAGATATTTTATTCACCAGCATGCCAATGAAAGCAAAACATTATAAGAAAACTTAACATTTAGGTAAATTGCGTTTGTACACTTTTCCTACAGTAAAATTCAAGCACTTTTCAAGCATTTTTAAGGTCAATTTTCTAACTTTTCCAGCACCACTTTGGAGAAAAAAATACATGTAAACTAATGAAGACTATCATATAGTATTAATATGAAATGGACATATAGGCAGAAGACATCAGAGCAACAGCACGCATAGTGAAACATTGCCAATCCACACCTACTTTGTGGTAATTAAACCATTAGCTAACCACCGTTACCTGATATATATATATAACGACCCATGTACAGAGGCTATAGTCCTCCAAGCAGGCTGTGCGGAATCAAATTCTGGCCTTATGATGCTTTCTGCACTCCCTTACCCCACTTCTTCCACACCATTTCCTGTCTAACTACTGTCAAAAAATGCTTTGAAAATAATAAAGGCCAATAGAGTAAAAAAAAAACCAAAAAAAAAGATGTATGAAACCAGGCCTGGGCATTTCACCACACACATAGCCTACACACATCCCAATTTGCAATGAATTCTGTGCAGCTGCACGTGGTGCTTGGACAGCCCAGTCTCCGCCCATAAATACATATGCAAAGTAGTATGTATACCGCAAGACACCCACCACGTGTCCAAATAACCATGGCAATGCTGCTGTGATAGTCAAAGAACCAAACCGGTTTCTATCGGTGGAAATTCGCTGAGAGAGACTGTACCATTAGGGACATTTGTAGTGAATTTCAGCACACCATCGGCTTTTTGAATGACATCAGCAACTAAAACCTGACTGAAAGTAAAACATTTGTTAGCTCAGACCCCTTTAGTGTGGAAACAAATGTGTCCCAATTTTGAAATCAAAATGGATTAATAAAATGCTTTTTCATTTTCACAATGAAGCTGCATTTTTTGACTCATGAATAAAATGACTAATAGATAATCCAAACTGCGTTTTCATTTTCTTCTTCAAGACTGCTCACTGTGTGACACAACTAAAGAAAAAAGTAAGAGGAAAAAGTTTTTTCTTTTTCATGCCCGAGCCCGCAAAAAGTGTTCCATAAATCAATTTGGCTTCACAATTCCAAGCGGCGCAGGAGAGTGACGTCAGTGGCAACTCTGCTTCCCCTGCCCCAGACCGCACCATTACGCATCTTGTACGTTAGGTGGCGGAGACGAGGAGGAAAGTCCAATCATTTTTTTTCCACGACTACCTGCACGCAAAATTGTGCTCCCTTATCCCATTGCACAATCCTTGTGTTTGCGTCTGATTTTGTGAGAAGCATGTGTCTGCAGATCCGAAGACCGCAGTTTCAGACCTGCAGTTCTACATCTCTTCTGTTCCATGACACCGCCATCTATTTCCTTGTCCGAGTCAACATGGATGGCGATCGGAAAGTAAGTAATAAACGTGAATCAAATTGCTTATTTAATACCGTCAAACTATTGTTGTGTGTACACACACACACACACACACACACACACACACACACAATTCCCATTTGTTTGGGTGTCTATCAAGCCCTTCGTCCATAACCATATTCCAATCCCCACCTGATAATACATATTTAGTAGGGAATTTTTGTTTAAGTTGTTCAACATTTACTTCAATAATTGTAAGCTCCTTAGTTATTGAAATTTTGCAGTAACCATAAATATTACTTAGGATTATTAATGAGTCCTCAATATGTAAAATGGCGAGAGACCAATGGCCGTCACTATCATGTTTTGTATATATTATTTTCCCTGGAAAGTTATTCATTAATATAGCGACACCAGCTGATTTGGATGTAGCATGCGAATAAATTATCTGATCTCCCCATTGGTTCGACCAAAGTGTTTAATCACAGTCCGTTGAATGAGATTCTTGAAAAAGAATACGATGTGGATTTTTGTTTCTACAGGAACATTGCCTGTCTTTTGACATTTTCTCTAAGGTCCCTTGCATTTAGTGACATAAACTTAAGACACATTTGCTTCCATAGTTTAGTTCAACCATTTCTGCATCAAATCCAAACTGCGTTGTCTAGCTGCCACATGGAGCTCAATTATAGCTCAGTGATCCTTGTAATGGCGTGAATATGCCTCCTGTATTTCTATTAGGAAGACTGTCACCATACACACTAAGTGAATTACTTTAAAACCATTCAGGACGTCACATAAAAGAAAATAATAAATAAAAGAAATGTCTAAAAGCCCGCCATCACGCACAGAGCCTGCTTGAGGTTTGTTCCCAACACAACTATTATCATTAGAATAATTATTATTATAGTATAAAGGAATCATGAGTTGAGGAGGCCATTGTTCCATTGCATTTGTGAGAAACATTTGCACATCACAAGTAGGTCACACATATATTTAATGAAAATGCTTTCTATTCACAAAAGCATATTGACTTACAGATGGCTTACAGATGACTTCCAGTCCATAGCTTTGATTAGATTCAGAAATCGGGCCCTGGCTGCAAATGAGAGCCACAGTTAACCAGAACTTTATATGAGCCATATGGGACGGATCAGCTCAATGAGGAATTGAACTGGCACCTGCGAGACAGTGTTCCTCCTTTTTTCCTTCTGCAAACCTAAGGCCAACTCCGTACAGACCTCCAAAATAATTGCCCTGGGCAATCTAAACCAGCTGATAAGCCATGCATCATCATGTGCCAGCAGATCAGTGCAATCTCTGACACAAATGCTCCCTCCGACTCTTCCATTGACGAAGTCCTCCAGCTGTGCCAAAGCTGCCGTCGTTCCACAATTATGCATAACTTTATGCAGCTATTTATGGACATGTGTGATTGTCTACAGCTTGTCCACATTAGGAATCATCACATCTGACTTGTTAGGAATTAATCTGTTGATCCGACAGTTTTCTTTTTCAGTGAGAATGAAAGTGCCCCATAGATGATTCCCAAGCATTTTATGCTCCTCAGCGCATAGACCGATGAGCATTAACATCGACAGGTGACAAAAACAGAGAAAGAATCACAGTTTACATTCGACTGAAGTTGTTTCACTCATTTTCTGAGGTGTGTGAGACGTTATTGTATGAGGCTAATTGTGAATTAGTTTCATCGCTCAGGTTTAAACCATAAAAGCTGAAACTCATAAAAAAAACATCAGGTTTGATGATCCATGAATGAAATACTGTAAAAGTGAATGGAGTCATATTTCAGTGTATTTAGGTGAGGTTAAGTTCTCTGTAGTTTATTATTATTGATTGAAAAGGTTTGAGTGGCTTCAGCACATTCTCACGGCAGGTCAAAAGTTTTCATGGATTTCCACACACTTTCATGCAGCGTTCATCTTTGTACATGCCGAGTTGTGCGTAAAATATTGCGTCGCTAGGATTTTGTTTATAAGCATGCTACGTACATGAAGCCCCTGGAAACTGGAATAAAAACCCATACTTTTCCATAAACATTTTTAAGTAACACTTTATCTTCAGCATTAATTAGCTACCAATTCATATACATATTAATGGAATATTATTTCCATATTACTCATTGTTAATTGCTTATTAATGACTTATTTTAACTCACCCAATTCTAACATTAACAGACCATAAATTAAAGTTTTACCAAAATAGGCGACTAATTATGGTTTGTTAAGTCCAAGTAAAAAGGTAGTTGCATATTAATGCTGATCTTAAGCTCTGCTCTATATGTGGCTTATTAAGAAGTAATTCAAGGAAAATAGTTTTTCTACCTTAATAAAATATGAAAACTATATTTCTGTTGCTATTTAACTAAACACCGAATTACAAGTATTAAACAACAATCAATAAAACATCTATTAGTGAGAATATGTTCCCCATTCTAAAGTGAGCTTTTGCTCATAACTAATTATTAGTAGTTACATATGTATTAATAATGTAGTAATGTAGTAATGGTTTTAAAAAAGTTTTCACGACAGTTTCTGCAACTAAGTTGTTGTATTCCGATTTTAAAAAATGGGTCAATCTCAAAACACAGATCTTGTTCCTGTTTAGTTGCAAAATGTAAATTCAAGGTGCACAAAGACAACCAATGTCAAAATATCTCTTTTATTGAACTTTTCATGTTGATTCCTTTCTCCTGGAATATTAATTGTGATGACCACTACAAGATCAACATTTGCATTAAAACAAGAACAGTTTGCAGCTCTGTAGGAACTTGCTCTTTCATTCCCAAAATAGTATGGAATAGAGCAAAACTGGTAAAAAAAAGAAAGAAAAATCTTAAAATTTAGATGCTGGTAGTCTCTAGGACATTTCTAAAGTGAAAAAACAAGCTATGTGTTTAACAGAGAACATAGCAAAACAGCTCTCTCTTGGGCAGTCAAACTGAAATTACACACATTTATATTAGTTGATCTTAAAACAAAATGAAAAAAAAAAGCAGATACAACCTGTATTTTACTACTTGACTGTGTTGGACCACTTGTTTGCTGAATATTGGACCATTTGCACGATGCTGGACGCCACTATGCCTTTCCAACGTCATCGGCCATTTTGTACCGCAGGATAGTCTGTCCTACAAAACCCAGCGGCCACTGCGGCTGATATGACGGGGCCGTCCCAGGTCTGATGTCACAGGAGGCAATATAGGAAGGAACAGTTGAAAGACGCTTTGCTTTTCAGCTGAAGACCGGACCAGCAACTGAAGCGCATCACTTCTGGAGAAGAGTCCCAAGTGGATTTAATTTATTCTCCTTCGTTGGCCAACGAAAAATTCATGAACGAGATTTCTGGAATGAGAAGGCCAGAAATTTCACTTTGCCGATAGAAGATGTGAGTTTAACACGTAACCAAAACCACGGAGTTTCAAGGGGACGCAAACCTGGGAAACTCCAAGTACCCCTTGAGACCTCCCCAGGAGAAACACCACAAACCATCTTTCCAAGGTTCTCAGGTAAACTGAACCAAAATGGACATGCACGTCATCTATACTGTCTGATCATGATAGGAGGACATTTTCAACTGAGTTTCTATTTTAAAATAGGATCAGAGATCAACCTGATGTGCTCAATCATGTTTGAGGAGGTGAGTAGAGCCATGCTCCCCTTCAATGAACCATTCCAGGCCAGAGCTTGTGATGTAAGCCTCACTAGCCCCACCCAAGACAGATCATGCATCACTAGTTGGATGGAGCTGGACATCACACTCAGAGACATGACTCTGGTGCACCCCATCTATATGTGCACATTAAACAAAGAGCTTTTCCTTGGTGGCCAGGACCCACTGGACAGGCTGGCCCCACTCATTGACTGCCACCAGGACCAACTCTGGATCCAGGCGGAGGTGCCAAACCCACTGGGTGCAAGCAGCGAACGATCCGTTGTGATCAACCAGGTCACCAGCTTAGAGGAGCCCAAAGAGCCTCTCAGGCCCTTGTCAGAGCCGGTCATGGGCACCTCTGAGACACAGCTGCACCCAGCAACCCAGAAAACTCCTCCCAGATGCAGTCATGCATCATTTCTTTGCTCTTTAAAGAACCCAGGTGCGGAAACTTACAACCCCAAAGTGTTGGAAGGCGTACACCTGGAACTCATGTTCATACCAGAAGTGCTTCTAGCATTCTGGCTGGAAAATTCGTCAACCAGTAGAGAGCCGTATGACTGCTTGTGCCAAAAAGACCCCCTTTTAACTGAGGCACAACACAGCCACACACTCCTTTTAGCAGACGGGCTCCTAACAACTTTTTTCAACAGAAACAGTTAAAAATATAACTACCTACTAGAGCGCAGTGTCAAAATGTAAATTGGCTCTGTTTGGCACATAATTAGGTTTGTTTTCTTTTTTGGATCACACCTGGTTTTAGACCACAATAATTTATTAGTATGGTATAGGATTGGATGCACATGGTCCTCAAGAATGGTTCGGTAGTCCTTGGCAGTGACGCGCCCATCTAGCACAAGTATTGGACCAAGGGAATGCCATGATATGGCAACCCAGACCATCACTGATCCACCCCCATGCTTCACTCTCGGCATGCAACAGTCTGGGTGGTACGCTTCTTTGGGGCTTCTCCACCCCGTAACTCTCCCAGATGTGGAGAAAACAGTAAAGGTGGACTCATCAGAGAACAATACATGTTTCACATTGTCCACAGCTCAGGATTTGCGCTCCGTGCACCATTGAAACCGACGTTTGGCATTGGCATGAGTGACCAAAGGTTTGGCTATAGCAGCCCGGCCGTGTATATTGACCCTGTTGAGCTCCCGACGGACAGTTCTGGTGGAAACAGGAGAGTTGAGGTGCACATTTAATTCTGCCGGGATTTGGGCAGCCGTGGTTTTATGTTTTTTGGATACAATCCGGGTCAGCACCCGATCATCCCTTTCAGACAGCTTCCTCTTACGTCCACAGTTAATCCTGTTGGATGTGGTTCGTCCTTCTTGGTGGTATGCTGACATTACCCTGGATACCGTGGCTCTTGATACAATCACAAAGACTTACTGTCTTGGTCACAGATGCGTCAGCAAGACGTGCACCAACAATTTGTCCTCTTTTGAACTCTGGTATGTCACCCATAATGTTGTGTGCATTTAAATATTTTGAGCAAAACTGTGCTCTTACCCTGCTAATTGAACCTTCACACTCTGCTCTTACTGGTGCAATGTGCAATCAATGAAGAATGGCTACCAGGCTGGTCCAATTTAGCCATGAAACCTCCCACACTAAAATGACAGGTGTTTCAATTTCATTGTCCAACCCCTGTAGGTTGTGCTGAGATTCATGTGTAATGGAAATTCTTTTATTAAGTGTCCCAAAGTGTATGACCTTTAGGTTACCTCACTCCTCAGAACATCTGTGTTAGAGGAGGAAGCTGTAAAAGCCATTATCAGAAGTTTAATGGTTAAAACTCATGCTTTAAGGGTGATATCTCGGGAAGGACAGATGGGTTCCTAGATAACTTTGTCACCTCTGAACCCGAGAAGGGTCTGGGGTCATAAAACACAGACTCTTTGAAGTTGAGATAACACTGTCATGTTCTGGTATAAATACTGTGCGTAACTGTTGATCGGGGCTCTGCCTAACTGACTTGCTCGGTGACAGAGTCATTCAAACGCTGAATGCCTTTGAATAAAACTTATAAAGACAAAGTCTGGATTTTCTCTTGTTATGAGTCAACTTCTCTCCACTTTGATAAGAAAATTCCACAACACATGTCACAAAGGAAAATCATTCTCATGATCCATTTAAACAGACTCCATATTCGAGAACTCGCATGTTAAACTGGAGACCTGGATGTATTTCATCTACAGGTGGGTGGTTAATAACCCCATAAAAGTTTTTAGAGCTCAGATCTTTAGTTCTTGGGTTTCTCTTTAATTACCAATGTGTGCTGGATTCTGCTTGACTTTTTCATTAAAGGTGGTTGTCATTATGTTGCAAATGTGTGACTTTTGAAGTAGCTGGCATTTAGGCTATTTTTTCTAACTTATGATTTTATTTTGCATCATAGATTTGGCCAAAGCCTTCGATTACGACAAGTGGACATGCTGCAGGAAGGATTAACCCAGAGCTCTGCAACTCTGACTAAACTTGCTAACAGCCTGAGGAGGGTATGCAAAACAGTGATGAAAAGAATGAGAAAACGAAACAAGCAGATATTTGGAAGGATAGTAGAAATTGTTCTCATTGATGAGAGCAAATTTGGCCATAAAAGAAAGGTATGTATGGTTTTTGATGTTTCAAGATTCTCCCCTCTCCTGTATTGTTGCGTGGTTTTGAAATTCTCTGTCATTGAGCATATGGTAACATTATTGACTAGAGGTAATAGTAGCAGTTATAACAGGCTCTCAGGAAAGCCTGGTCTTTTAAAACTTAGAATGTTTCACTTTGAAGAAATGTCTACTTTGTGAAGCTTATTACTTTTTCTGGAGCTTTCTGGCAAAACCCTTTTGTTCAGGTGAAGCCTCCCACAATGTTTATTCATTTATTAAGTTCATTATGGATTCTTTACAGTTTTTTATTCGTGAAATGTTTAGTTTGTAAATTAAATATTGAAATGCTTCAGTTCTTGTTCTTGTAAACCCAACAAAATGTATCTTCATGTGTCATTAAGATTTACATCCGAAGAGGAAGCACAGAAATTTCAGATGGATGGAGGTCTTAATGTCTTCTCCAGGAAGAAGGTTACAATCATCTAACTGTGAACCATCAATAAGTTTTTGTTGACCCCATTACAGGTGCACATATGCAGATTCTTGAGAGACTTTGGGGTATTTACTATTGGGGTCTGGGAGAATCTGGGAGTCTCCTCTGCTGCCTGCTGCTTCCTTTGGTTTCCTTTAGGTGGTGCCAGAGCATGGTATCTGAGGGTGAGACAGATGTTCTTCATCAAGCCTCATCATCCTAGCAGTATAAGAGGAGCCTGCTGTCAGCACTTCAGCGCCTGAGTGTTAACCTGCAGTGGTAAACTCAAGCCCACTGAAACTTTTGAGTACTTTCCCTAGAAAGAATCTTACCTTATGTGTGCTCCTCCCCAGGTTACATAGTTCACTGGATTCCACTTCAGTTCTTCTGGTTTCAAACCTCCTTCGATGATTCAGACACCCTTTTGGACAAGATCCCAGCTGACAGCATTGTGGCTCCTCTCTCAAGATACTGGTAAACGAACCCTGCTCACCCTCCACCGTGCTCATCACCAAACTCCACCCTGTCTGGTTCTGGCCTTCCTTCTGGAACTCTTACCTTCAGCAAGCAGCTTGGGAATCCTGGATCAAGTTCTCCATCCAAGGACAAACTCTCCACTCCCAGACCCACCTCATTCTCTCCCTGGCGATACAGCTACTCAACAAGTGCAAGCATAGAATCTCCATTCTCCATTCTAACCTCCCTGTCCTCCTTCCTGCACAGTTGAAGTGTTGTTGGTTCCCGATTTCAACAAATATTATTATTTACAATAAAACATCTTAAATTCTCCTCTGTCTCTTGAGTGTGTTGTGCATGTGGGTCAAAGCAGCGGCTAAATTGATGACGTTTACAGGTCAACAATCTGGAGATTAAGAGGGAACCGCACAGAAAACTTGTTGAGGGATCACTTGGATGTAACTGAGTGGACCTACTTCTTGTTATCTCGTTTAAGCTCTGTTTGGAAATGTGTTAATAGCAGTGGATCATTACCTCTCTATGTCTTCATTGGAGCAATGAAGATACTGAATAAAGTAGTAGTAGTAAAGTGGTTTTTGTTCATTGTATTATTTCACTAATTGTTCTACCATCTTAAGCTATTCACTGTTTTAAAATAGAAAACATTTCCTATCTTAGAATTCCTAAATAAAACATTTTTAGTTGTTAACTATTGATTTAAGTATGGAAACTTTTACAATACTTAAATCAATAGTTAATAACTAAAAATCCATACTATTGATTTAAGTATGGAAACGTTTACAATACCCCTCCTTGAACCACCACCTTAACGTGGTGGAGGGGTTTGAGTGCTCAAATGATCCTAGAGGCTATGTTGTCTGGGGCCTAAATGCCCCTGGTAGGGTCTCCCATGGCAAACAGGCTCTAGGTGATGGGTCAGACAAAGAGTGGTTCAAGAATCCCTCATGAAGAAGAAAATATCGAGGCACGTGACGTCGCCCGGTACGGCGGAGCCAGGGTCCCACCCTGGAGCCAGGCCTGGGGTCGGGACTCGTCGGAGAGCGCCTGGTGGCCGGGTTGCTCCTCGCGGGACCCGACCGGGCCAAGCCCGAACGAGAGACGCGAGGCCATCCCCCAGTGGGCCCACCACCTGCAGGGGGAACCGTGAGGGACCGGTGCAAAGAGGATTGGGTGGCGGAAGAAGGTGGAGACCTCAGCGGCCCGATCCCCGGATGCTTAGGCTGGCTCTAGGGACGTGGAATGTCACCTCGCTGGGGGGGAAGGAGCCTGAGCTTGTGCGGGAGGACGAGAGATATCGACTAGAAAGTGTCGGGCTTGCCTCCACGCACAGCGTGGGCTCTGGAACCCATCTCCTTGAGAGGGGTTGGACTCTCTTCTACTCTGGAGTGGCCCACAGGGAGAGGCGGCGGGCTGGTGTGGGTTTGCTTGTTGCCCCCCAGCTCAGCCGTCTCGTGTTGGGGTTTACCCCAGTGGATGAGAGGGTCGTATCCCTGTGCCTTCGGGTTGGGGAGAGGTCTCTGACTATCATTTCAGCCTACGGGCCGAGTGGCAGTGCAGAGTACCCGGCCTTCTTGGCGTCCCTGTCGGGGTTGCTGGATAGTGCCCCTCCCGGAGACTCCATTATTCTGCTGGGGGACTTCAACGCCCACGTGGGGAACGACAGTGACACCTGGAGAGGCGTGATCGGGAGGAATGGCCTCCCCGATCTGAATCCGAGTGGTGTTTTGTTATTGGACTTCTGTGCTAGTCACGGATTGTCCATAACGGACACCATGTTCAAACATAAGGGTGTCCATCAGTGGACTTGGCACCAGGACACCCTAGGCAGGAGGTCGATGATCGACTTTGTTGTCGTATCATCAGATCTCCGGCCGCATGTTTTGGACACTCGGGTGAAGAGAGGGGCTGAGCTGTCCATCACCTGGTGGTGAGTTGGATCCGCTGGAGGAGGAGAAAGCCAGTCAGACTTGGCAGGCCCAAGCGCATAGTGAGGGTCTGCTGGGAACGTCTGGCGGAGCCCTCGGCCAGGGATGTATTCAACTCCCACCTCCGGGAGAGCTTCGACCAGATCCCGGGGGATGTTGGAGACATAGAGTCCGAGTGGACCATGTTCTCCGCATCTATTGTCGATGCTGCTGCCTGTAGCTGTGGCCGTAAGGTCTGCGGTGCCTGTCGTGGCGGCAATCCCAGAACCCGGTGGTGGACACCAGCAGTAAGGGATGCTGTTAAGCTGAAGAAGGAGTCCTATCGGCTGTGGTTGGCTTGTGGGACTCCTGAGGCGTCTGATGGGTACTGTGAGGCCAAGCGTGCTGGGGCCCGGGCTGTGGCAGAGGCAAAAACACGGGCCTGGGAGGAGTTCGGTGAGGCCATGGAGAAGGACTACCGGTTGGCCTCGAAGCGATTCTGGCAAACCGTCCGTCGCCTCAGGAGGGGGAAGCAGTGCTTCGCCAACACTGTTTATAGTGCGGGTGGGAGACTGCTGACCTCGACTGAGGACATTATCGGGCGGTGGAAGGAGTACTTCGAGGATCTCCTCAATCCTGCCATCACGCATTCCGTGGTGGAAACAGAGGCTGGGGACCCGGGGTCGGACTCTTTCATCACCCAGGCTGAAGTCCCCGAGGTGGTTAAAAAGCTCCGCGGTGGCAAGGCTTCAGGGGTGGATGAGATCCGCCCTGAGTACCTCAAGTCTCTGGATGTTGTAGGGCTGTCATGGTTGACACTTCTCTTCAACATTGCGTGGCGGTCGGGCACAGTGCCTCTGGACTGGCAGACTGGGGTGGAGGTCCCCCTTCATAAGAAGGGGGACCGGAGGGTGTGTTCCAACTACAGGGGGATCACACTCCTCAGCCTCCCTGGTAAGGCCTACGCCAGGGTATTGGAGAGGAGAGTCCGACCGATAGTCGAATCTCGGCTTCAGGAGGAGCAGTGTGGTTTTCGTCCCGGCCGTGGAACACTGGACCAGCTCTATACCCTCTACAGGGTGCTCGAGGGTTCATGGGAGTTTGCCCAACCGGTTCACATGTGTTTTGTGGACCTGGAGAAGGCATTCGACTGTGTCCCTCGTGATGCCCTGTGGGGGGTGCTCCAGGAGTATGGAATCGGAGGCCCTTTACTAGGGGCCATCCGGTCCCTGTACGATCGGAGCAGGAGTTTGGTCCGCATTGCCGGCACTAAGTCGGACCTGTTCCCAGTGCATGTTGGACTCCGGCAGGGCTGCCCTTTGTCACCGGTCCTGTTCATAACTTTTATGGACAGGATTTCTAGATGCAGCCAAGGGCCGGAGGGGGTCGGGTTTGGAGACCAGTGGATTTTGTCTCTTCTTTTTGCAGATGACGTGGTCCTGCTGGCCCCCTCTAGCCAAGACCTACAGCATGCGCTGTGGCGGTTCGCAGCCGAGTGTGAAGCGGCTGGGATGAGGATCAGCTCCTCCAAGTACGAGGCCATGGTACTTGACCGGAAAAGGGTGGCTTGTCCTCTTCAGCTTGGAGGGGAGTTCCTGCCTCAAGTGGAGGAGTTTAAGTATCTCGGGGTCTTGTTCACGAGTGAGGGAAGAATGGAGCGGGAGATCGACAGACGGATCGGTGCGGCTGCCACAGTAATGGGGGCGCTGTGCCGGTCCATTGTGGTCGAAGAGAGAGCTGAGCCAAAAAGCAAAGCTCTCAATTTACTGGTCGGTCTACGTTCCTACCCTCACTTATGGCCATGAACTTTGGGTCATGACCGAAAGAACGAGATCCCGGATACAAGCGGCTGAAATGAGCTTCCTCTGTAGGGTGGCCGGGCACTCCCTTAGAGATAGGGTGAGGAGCTCGGCCATCCGGGAGGGGCTCGGAGTAGAGCCGCTGCTCCTCCACATCGAGAGGAGCCAGTTGAGGTGGCTCGGGCATCTATACCGGATGCCTCCTGGACGCCTTCCTCGGGAGGTGTTCCAGGCACGTCCCACCGGGAGGAGGCCCAGGGGACGGCCCAGGACACGCTAGAGGGACTATGTCTCTCGGCTGGCCTGGGAACGCCTTGGGCTCCCCCTGGAGGAACTGGAGGAGGTGTCTGGAGAGAGGGACGTCTGGGCGTCTCTGTTGAGTCTGCTGCCCCCGCGACCCGGTCCCGGATAAAGCGGAAGACGACGAGTACGAGAACTTTTACAATAACATTTTCTCTGCAAACATTGCAGAATAATTGTATTCTTGTGGAGATGTGTCTTTATTATAAATGTCAAAAAGACTGTTTTTCACCCATGTTTATAAACATGAATATCTAGCTATCCTAAGGGAGTAAAAATACGACACTATATCTGTGCTTTTAACCATTTTTTGTCAAGTTTGAATTCAACCCTTTGTTGCAGAACAATGGGAAACTGTTTTATAGTTGTTTGAATTAATAAGTACGTAACTACTAATAATTAGTTATGAGCAACAACTCATTTTAAAATGGGGAACATACTCTCACTAATTGGTGGTTAATCGATTGTTGTTTTGGCTCTAATAATACTTGTAGTTTGGTGTTTGGCTACATAGCAATAGAAAGATACTTTTTACATGTTATGAAGGCAGGCAAACTGTTATTTGTTAATAAGCCACATAAAGAGCAGAGCTTATTGAGATCAGCGTTAATATACAACTACTTTTTTACTTGGATTTAACAAACCATAATTAGTTGACTATTTTGATAAAACTCTTATGGTCTGTTAAAGTTAGAATTGGGTCAGTTACAATAAGTCATTAAAAAGTAATACTGAGTTAAGAGATAATATTCAATTAATATGTTTATTAATTGGTAGCTAATTCATGATTAATTTGTGTTCCCTAAGATAAAGTGTTACCAAATTGTTAAATAAATTAGGAAATCAATGAAAATCTCCTGATATCTGTTGTGTCTCAGTCTAGTGTTGTAACACTATTCAGCAGTGTTTGGGTCACCTGGAAGTAATTAATTTTTGGGGGTTTGTTAAAGTGTTTTGATCAACTGTATTTTGTTGATGGTCCCTATGCAAACCACAGCATTCAGCAGCGAGAACACGGAGTCGTACTATCCGCCCTCTCTGCAAAGCAAATGGCATGAAAAGCCATCCCTGCCTGCAATGAATCACGGAGAAAAAATGTCTGCTAAATATCCAACTAAAAACTAACATCTAACTTAAAATTAACTTCACTGAAGGAGTAAAAGCAGACATTTACAGGGAAGAAGAAGGACTATTCAATCAATATGGTTTGAGGGTGGTGTCGGACATCTGACCCCGCCCAATATCTGACCCCTCCCCATCCTGCAAGCTGCAGGTGGAGGTTTTTGACTTCCTGGAATGCTGTTTTTTCCCTCTCACTGGAGACGTGCAATTAGCAAGACACAGTTACATGCTCAAAGTAGGTCTGCTTCATAGCTATGTCGGAGGACGCAGCCGGTCCAGAAACGGGTCTTTTCATCAGGTGATGTCTGCTGCTCACACGCTGGTATTACAAAAAAGGAGCAAACCCACTCTGAGTGGCAGCGAGGCTTTCTGAGACTTCATTAAAGGCAAAATGATCCCTCTAGTATAAATTCAGGTTTTTAATCAAACTGTTAGTGTGCACTAGACTATCAAGCCCCTTTAAGGACTTTATAAAGAAATCAAGCACTTTCCAAACCTTGAAAATACCTTGTTACAATTCAAGGACTTTCAAGGATTTCAAGCGCCCGTACAAACCCTTGGTAAAGGTGTTTTGCCTTATGCTTAGACCAGAACCTATTCTGGCTGGTATAGAGCCCCATTTACCAACAATACATTATCTGAAATTAGCATTCAGAAATTAGGAAGAGTTACTCTTTAAAGTATCTCTACCTAAAGTATCTCTACAAAAATAATTGTTCGATACTTTAGTCCAGAAACAGTCATTATGTTGTCTATATGTTGTGATTTTCATGCGGATCTCAATATGCAAACAAACATTCCATATTCTTTCAGAAATAGAATAAAGGTTTAGTAAATCTCAAAGTTTGTGTCAAAGAATCTCTTTTCAGCATAGCGCTAACCAGTTTGGATTAGATCTATATTTGGAACTACAGATAATCTAATCTTCAGCGCAGACTTGTGGGAAAAAAAACCCAAAGGTATCATAGCCCTGACATTTAGGGCTTAATAGGCAACTTGACAAAGTTACATATTTATGTCTGCTTCAGAGTCATTAGCAAGTGGCTACATTTTCTATAACCTCCATTACACATTAACAAAAATGTGTAATGGAGGTTATAGTGTGAGTTTGTGTGCAAGCATGTATTCTCTCCTGAACAGAGGATCTCTACTGGTTCTTCCTAGAAACATGACACAAACAAGTATACCTTAAGGAATTAATTTCAGAGTTATGGCTGTTTCTGTGGCCAGGTATACTAGGGTATCTGCTAGTTGCAGCAGGTAGATCAAACTTTGTAAGACCATTATAACACAAATTTAAGAGCTATGTGATTCATACAAGAAACTGTTAACTTATAACCTAACCCTTCTAACTGAATTAATTCTACCTTATTTATGAACTTTGAGGTGTATTCACATCTGACACGTTTGGTCGTTACAAGCAGACCAGATTTAGTTTTCCCCCTTGTTCTCAAGTGAACACTGATCCAGACCCAACAAATGGACCAAGACCCACTTTTTGTGGTGGTCCACTTCCAAACAAACTCTGGTGCCTTTCTCTTTTGGTGTAAATATGAACCAACCCATCTACAGAAAACATAAGTTGTTGAAAACATGCATCTCTCTGGACTTAAGCCAGTGGTTCCAAACCCGTTTTGACTTGTGTACTGACTTGTTTACTGTCTGAGCCATGAGACAGAATGCAGAATGTACAACAACCGATTACTAAATGAAAATCATTGTATCTAATATATAATATTCAGGCTCACTATATAATTTTTACTTTGTTTTCATCATTTAACTGAGCTCTAATAAGATACCTGAACTTACTTGTCTTTGATAAGCTTTGATAGATCTGGAGACAGAGTGGAAACAGCTCTTACTTTTCTCTCTCTCCCAGTAGTGGAATTTTTGCAATTTTGGCTCTCGCCAATTCCATATAAGTTACCTAATGTTAACATATTTTATACAGTAAACTGTACAGTAAGTGACCATATGTTTTAGCTATCCAAGTTTTCAAGCTGGACCCCTTCAAATATACACGCGTAGGAGCTTGTAGTGGAAAATGTAACAAAGTTTGATGTCATTTATCTCAATACGCCAGTTTCATTAAAAATTATGCTTTCATGTGTTTGCACGAATAGCTTTATGTTTCCTTATAATTTCCTTCCAACATGGCAGTTTGCTACTCTGTATCATGAGCCTTACAGTATTATGAGGAAATAAAGGAAATTTTCTGAAGTTTTAAGACCCTGCAGAAACACTGTTCAACCCTTTACATGTTTAAAAAAAAACAAAGTAAAGTTACTCAACAGGTAAATGCTTAATCCGTATAAAACATGTTTCTGAAAATAAGATAGCATTATTGTATTTATTAGCATTTTTTTCAGATCAAGAAGGAAAACAAATACAAGAAAAAAAATCATGGAATGATTCTAATTAAAAACCTTTTGTGAGGAGAGTTGGACAAAAGTACAATATTTAGCTGTTCAGTAAATCAATTTTGTGTCATATCAGTGTTTTGGCTACAAAGTAAAACAGCTGAACATCCTCCAAGATCAGTGATTTGATCATTTTTACCCGTCAGGGGTTGTATATGAAACGTGTTTGAAAGAGACACTCACCTAATAATATGATGATACAGATGAGGATGCCGATAATAGCTCCAGTGCTCAGTCCAGCGGCAGTCATTTTCTCCATGTCCACACAGTCTCCATGGCGATCACATTGACAAACCTTCACCCTCAGGAAGGATGTGTTAGACATGGGCAGGTTGCCAGAGTCTGTGATCACGATGGGAAGCTCATAGATGCCAATGGCAAGAGAGCCGCTTCGCAGGCGAAGTTGGGCATACTCGCCTAGAACATGAGATACAGAGGAAAGAATAAAACGATTAAGAAAAAAAATTACTTTTACACTGAGCTGCCCACCAGTGCCTGAGTGTGGTGATAAAAGCTGTTCAGCTAGCTGGGGATTATTTGCTTTGCAGGAGTGGGGGCACTTATGTCACTAACACCTGCAACCTAGTGTTCTCATGAAAGATCCAACCCAAAATGCTTTAGAAAAGTGAAGAACAATTTTTTATTTACAACATTTCTTCTTAAATGTTCTTTAGTTGTTTTGCATATTTGGCTGTTTTTTTTGGCAATGACATTTCTACATTATTTAGTAAGGATGGTCTAGGTGGTCTTTATTTAAAGATTTCTTAGCAAATGTCAGGTAAACAAAAAAGTTTTTTAACAAAACTTGAAATAAATATATTTTTTGTGAATTTATTGTCTGACACCTATAATGTTTGTGCAATCTACAAACATTGCGTGTGCAATGGATATTTAAATGCGGAAATTGTGTCTACTGCTTGGCTGCTACTGTCCTCAGCGAAACTAGAGGAATAGTGAACAAAACTGTGGTGCTTGATACATTTAGGGGTTGTTGTGCTGCATCATTATAAATGATCCAGTTGTGTATTTTTCTGTCTGTTCCAATCTGTTCCTGCTTTTTCTGGAATGTTACAGTACGTTAACTTTTGTCGTCACTATTCACAGCAGCAGGTTTGTCATTGCAGCCTCTGCCCTGAAGAGATTATTTCCCGTCTCTGTTAATTTGCGCAGGGTGCTTCTGAGTGCGTAATTGCGCATGCAGAAGGCAGGAGAGTTTGAAGTTGTTCTACAAACAGATTCTTTACGTTTGTGGTCCGGATGGACCCAGTGAGGTGACCCAGTGTTTAAAAGTTTTTCTGTCTAAGGAAACCCAGCAGATTGCATCCAGTCAGTGACTTGCAGCATTCACTCCTCCTGGATGAACATGTAGAGACAGTGGACAGTCACTGGCATTAACTTTGCAGCAATCCCTCATACTGAGTATGCATGTAGTGACAGTGGAGAGGAAAAACTCCCATTTAACATAAGATAAGGTAGAAGGAAAACCTTCTCTATAATTTCTGCATGTCTCATTGAGACATAATTTGGTTGTGTTGATCGATCTAAAGTACACTGTTTTGCTAATTAAAGGTTGAAAGATACTACAATAGGAATTAAGGCATTAAGATTCTGGGATTTTGAAAGAAAAAAGGGAATTTAAAGTGAAGGTAAGAAGTATTCGGTAAAACAAAATTAACTGTACGGGTTAAGGGGGCTGAGCCGGGCTGTCCGATGAGAAAAAGAAGTTACTGGTAGTGAAAATTATGGAATCACTTGAACGATAGGGAAATATAGTGTAGGAGTTATTTTTCTGTGTGTATATGAAAATAAAACAATAAACCAGAGTTCAGTGGAAGCAGTGGGAAGGAAACCTAACAGTGCTAACTTGAGTCCACTATATGTTGGAGTACACTGATCTCTGGTTAGGGTGTAAAGTGTGTGGTGGAATATAAGCTCTGATGTCAGGGAGGAACTTTAGATTCCTTCCTCGCTAAGCTCCAGGTACTCAGGACATAATGTGCCATATTTCCTGGGTGGCCAGAGCGCGTGAAGGTGAGAAGGTGTACAAGATGGCTCCATACAAAGATGGTGAAAAAAAAAGTGTGATCCAGAAAATGAGTTTCCAGAAGGGTACCTGGGTGTCCTTCTGGCTACAAGGAGGTGTAGAGTAATACATTTCAAGCCAGCAAAAGAGGTCAAACATCAACTAAAACTATTCCAACAATGGTACCAGTACCTTTGTAAGGAGGGAGTGTTTGCTCATTTAGAAGGGGCCCCCACACACCCTCACGCAGTGCAGGTGTCATACCACAACTCTTAAAAACAGACAGTCACAAGCACAAGAAAAATTCATTTTAGCATCTGCTTTTACAGTGCAAACTGTCCCACTGTGCAGGCAGTACAAAAGGAAAAGCCAGGACCAAAGAATGGAGGTTCACACCTCAGTACAGGCCTCCACTTCACCAAGGTTAGTGCATCCATATCAGGAGGCCCAAGAATGGATGGAGCTTATGGAATATACAGGGGTTGGACAATGAAATTGAAACCCCTGGTTTTAGACCACAATAATTTATTAGTATGGTGTAGGGCCTCCTTTTGCGGCCAATACAGCGTCAATTCGTCTTGGGAATGACATATACAAGTCCTGCACAGTGGTCAGAGGGATTTTAAGCCATTCTTCTTGCAGGATAGTGGCCAGATCACTACGTGATACTGGTGGAGGAAAACGTTTCCTGACTCGCTCCTCCAAAACACCCCAAAGTGGCTCAATAATATTTAGATCTGTTGACTGTGCAGGCCATGGGAGATGTTTAACTTCACTTTCATGTTCATCAAACCAATCTTTCACCAGTCTTGCTGTGTGTATTGGTGCATTGTCATCCTGATACACGGCACCGCCTTAAGGATACAATGTTTGAACCATTGGATGCACATGGTCCTCAAGAATGGTCCAGTAGTCCTTGGCAGTGACGCGCCCATCTAGCACAAGTATCGGGCCAAGGGAATGCCATGATATGGCAGCCCAAACCATCACTGATCCACCCCCATGCTTCACTCTGGGCATGCAACAGTCCACATCCCCAGAACAGTCAGAAATAAACAAAAATAAACAAAAAAAGACACCCAGGTGGAGAGTTTATTATTCAAATGCCAGTGGTACAAATACAGAAGGGTCAATTAGTCTTTAAATTAGGGCATTCTAAACAAGAAAAAAGAAAGAGCTTGGCAATGAGCTAGATCGTAAAAAATTTAAAGTATGATAAAGGAAGTCTTACAAGTAATTCAGAGAATGACCCTAAATCAGGAAAAGGGAAGAGAGACAGATACAACAAAAGGAGATGAGAGTAATGAGTAGAAAACAGGAAATGTGCATCCATTTAGAGTGGAAGAGGAAGAACTGGAGGAAGAGTTAAATATAATGATGGAAAAGAGAACAGGAGCTGTGGAAAAAAGGGATGAAAGCCTGGAAAAACTGTGCTGAGAAAGATGGTAAAGGAATGGTAAAGAAGAGGTCAGGAAATGAGCTCGACAGAAGGCAGTTTAAAAAATCCTGCTTATTCTCTGTATGCCTTACACCAGGAAACTGAAAAAAAAAATACTAAGAAAGGAGCGAGACCGAAGGTGTTTGAAAACAGTGCAACTAAACAATCAGACACAGATGGTCAAAGGACAAGTCATTCACCAGAGCCAGATTCAACCCATATGAGAGGGTGCAGAGTATACCCAGCAGATTGTCTCACAAGCGGAAAGGGCACATATAAAACTCTCCCTACAGGACATGGGTAAAACGTAAGCAGGAAAAATTAACCCAGAGAAGATTATTCTGGTAATTACCAGATGCCCCTGGTGGAAACCAAAGGATAGCACTCTGTTGAAATCCACCTTACCAGACACACATAAAGGTGCTCATACGTGGATAAAAGAATTCTTAAAGGGGTTTATTGGTCTGGAGCTAGCTCTGGGAAATGTCAGAACATGCCTCGCTGCACACCTTGAGTCCCATGAGCTGGTCAGACTGGAGAATACAGCTGGCCTCTCTACCTTGACAGCAGTTGAGCCCCTTATGGGGGTGGCCAAAAACCCATGGGTAGTCCTAAGAAATATGTAGTAAATGTTTATCTCCAACAATAGGTTTACTCTGTGTAAACAAACTACTAAACTACAGAAAATCTTGCTCCAACCCAATATCCATTATACTAGCTCAGAGACTAACATGGCTGCATCTATTGCCAGTGAAAACTGACATGAGTGCAAAGCTTTGGTCAGGGAGGAAATAATCTTGTCATCACCCAATGAACTGATTTGACTCCACATATATTGTTGACAGGAAGAAAAATGCCCTGTCCATTCACTGCTTGGATGAGTAGTGGTTGTGAGCCTAATTTATACTCACAAAGGGAGGAGATGTCAGATTATATCCAACAGTTGCAATCTGCTGTGAAGTTTTTTATCTCAGAATGTACAGGACCTCCTCACCAAAGAACCAACAGGAAAGGAGCCTGAGAAGATCAAGGAAGGAGAGTGGATAAATAAGGTGTTCCATCAGACGTGGAATCAGCCAAGGTGAATAGGTCCCTTTAAAGTGGCAAGTTCCACTACCTACGGACTGAGAGTGTGGTTGGACGATGGACAGTCAAAGGTAGCAGATATTGGCACAAATCACACTGTAGGAAAGGAGAACCACCTACAGACAGAAACCTCAGAGATATCTGAAAGCACCTGAGTGACATGGGTGCAGAAACTGAAGAGGGAGAGCGAAATGTCAAAGCATTGGCACTCTGGGCTGTTTTTTCTTAACATCTATAATAATAGTGCTTTCGTTACTCTGGTTAGAAACCAAAAATAAAAAATCTGACTAAAATTCAGGGAAACAATTAGAAACCCGAAAAAAGCATTGAACCTAATCTAGCACTAAAACAACACGGGAAATATTAACAAAAGCAATGGCAAATGCCTTGTAAAGTAGAGTAAAGTAGACCTACATTACAATCTATCAGCAAGCCAAACATTTCAATTTGATTGTGATGTGGTAAATTGCGGAGGACAAGAACTAAATTTGAGGGGATAAGATATACACCTATGCACTTATGGAAGAGCTGTACCTGGGAACTCCGTGTGGTGCCCCTCCTGGGACTTTGTATGGACTCATACTTGGCCAGGATGTTTAACACTCTTCAGTAATACAAACAGAAAGTTGAAATTAAAATCATACTTCAATTTACGTAGGGGCCAGTTGTCAGGAGGACAAACCTCAAGAATCAATCCTTTGCTACTTAGTATAGAAAAAGTGGGCCATCAGTGGGCTCTAGATGGACAAACTTTATCAGTTTATTATTTTACTTAGTGCCCCTACACGAATATCTTGATTGTTTCCCCAATTAAGATATTCCCAGCTGCTGACATAGTAATGCCAACAGGGGTTACCACAACCTACAAGAAGCACTTGCAGAAGAGGTCAACCTCCAATGATAAAGGTTCCCCTGTGTAGATTGATGCGTGATATATTAGATGAGTATACTCTAGCTGATCAGATAGCAGCTGATTTTTCATAAATCTGGTTTGTACTGGTTTGTACATCAGCTTTGCGTTTGCAGCCGAGTTTGCGGGTGGTTTTGTACACACAAACCTTTTGAAGATGAGGCCCACAGTGTATAGGCAAAGGTTTAATTTTCTTCAAAATCAGAAGTTTAGATAAATAGAATTTCCTTATAACTATGTGATTTACACTCACCAGCCACTTTATTAGTTACACCTTGCTAGTACTGGGTTGGACCCCCTTTTGCCTTCAGAACTGCCTTAATCCTTCGTGGCATAGATTCAACAAGGCACTGGAAACATTCCTCAGAGAGTTTGGTCCATATTGACATGATAGCGTCACACAGATGCTGAAGATTTGTCGGCTGCAAATCCATGATGCAAATCTCCCGTTCCACCACATCCCAAAGGTGCTCTATTGGATTGAGATCTGGTGACTGTGGAGGCCATTTTCAGTACAGTAAACTCATTGTCATTGCTCTTCTGCATGCCTTGGTTGTAACAAGTGGTTATTTGAGTTACTGTTGCCTTTCTATCAGCTCGAACCAGTCTAGCCATTCTCCTCTGACCTCTGGCATCAACAAGGCATTTGCGCCCACAGAACTGCCGCTCACTGGATATTTTCTCTTTTTCGGACCATTCCCTGTAAACCCTAGAGATGATAGTGCGTGAAAATCCCAGTGGATCAGCAGTTTCTGAAATACTCAGACCAGCCCGTCTGGCATCAACAACCAAGCCACGTTCAAAGTCACTTAAATCACAGTTCTTCCCCATTCTGATGCTTGGTTTGAACTGCAGCAGATCGTCTTGACCATGAAAACATGCCTAAATGCATTGAGTTGCTGCCATGTGATTGGCTTATTAGAAACTCGCGTTAACGAGCAGTTGGACAGGTGTACCTAATAAAGTGGCCGGTGAGTGTAAATCAAATGTTTTGGGTATACTTCCAGAAGCTTCTCACAAGACTTTGCTTGAATTTTGGGCCATTCCTCTGAACTGAACTGGGACAAGTTTGCATTGGAACTATAATCTGTTATTTGGTGTTACTTTTGTAGGAAAGGCCTGTTCCTCGCTGACGGGCCTTGTGTTCCATGTTGGTACAGGAGTTGTTTAACTGGATTCCTAGAGTCTCTAGAAGTAGAATGGGAGGCAGATCCTTTAGTTATCGGGCTCCTCTCCTGTGGAACCAGCTCACAGTTTTAGTCCATGAGGCAGACACCCTGTCTACTTTTAAGGCTAGGCTTAAAACCTTCTTTTTGATAAAGCTTATAGAGTGGCTTAGGTTATCCTGAGCTATCTCTGTAGTTATGCTACTATAGGCTTAGACTGCTGGAGGACATAATGACCACTTTCCCTCACTCTGCTACATTTTCATACTTTTCTCCAATTTTGTGTTATTTGATGTTATTTAAGCTTTTAACTCTATATTCTCTCTCAGTTTTTTTCTCTTCTTAGAAGCTACATCTGGCCTGGCTTTGTGTTTAGCTGTGGCACCTTCCTGGAGGAGGTCATCGGCTGAACTGCTGTTGCCAACAACTTAATGCTCACCTTCTACAGATGATCCACTCGGCCCTGTCTTTCAGTGTTTAACCCCGTCTCTCCTAGATATAGCAACTGGCCGAGCTTCTACTGTGACTAACTATATGTGCTGTCTTTTATACTCTAGACTTGAAAACTGGCTAAGAGCTCATTTGCTTACCTGTCTTTCTCTACTAGATGAAGCCACTAAAGGCGCTATAACCATTAATGTTTTACTTTTTCTTAACATAGAAAGGACTCCTGGATCAATGCTTCTGTGTTCTTTTTCCTTCTCTGCTCTGTTCTTTCTCTCAAACCCCCAGTCGGTCGTGGCAGATGGCCGCTCACACTGAACCTGGTTCTGCTGGAGGTTTCTTCCTGTTAAAAGGGAGTTTTCTTCTCCACTGTCGCTACATGCATGCTCAGTATGAGGGATTGCTGCAAAGTCAACGCCAGTGACTGTCCACTGTCTCTACATACTCATCCAGGAGGAGTGAATGCTGCAAGTCACTGACTGGATGCAATCTGCTGGGTTTCCTAAGATAGAAAAACAGTTTCAACAATAAACTGAATTTGACTGACAGTTAGGATTAATTGGAATGTATGTACCGATTGAATTGACTTTGCAAAGCGACTTGAGACGATGTGTTGTGAATTGGTGCTATATAAATAAACTGAAAGGAATTGAATAATAAAGGGCCGTTTCACCAGCACCTTTACAAGACCTTTTCTTTTGTTTCCAGGTTGATATATACAATAAGCAGCAGGACATGTTACGATGGCTTCCTTTTAATTGTTTAAACAAATGAATGTGGCACCTCCAGGGAACTGGGATTTGTACCTAAGGATCAGGGTTGTATCGCTGTTATTATGTTATTATATATATATATATATATATATATATATAATGCTGCAAATAGCGGATTATTTCTTTATGTGATCACATCCTGAAAGTGTCACCATGGCAACTACGTTATTTAATACACACAATCCTTATACTGGGTAGTGATTCATGTTAAGAACAAATAGATTTTAGGTAGAGGATGTAAAGTCACACCGGCAATAAAGTGAAACAACTGTGTTAAGTTAAAGGTAAGAAAGAAACACTAAACAACAAGAAATCTTAAAATCTACAATGCTTAAACAATGCATTTATGTATTGGTTGTAATTGTTTTACTAACTGAAGTGATGTGCTTTATTATTAAGATTACCCAGCAATATTTGGGAAAGGGGAAAAAAAGTTCACAAAAATTACAGACAAATTAAGGATTTTACAGGTGAGCTATTATACTTCCTTCTAAATATTTGATTTGAATTAGGTTTGTGGGTTATCCAATACATGTTAATTACATTTTTCGTACAAAATCATTCTCAGATATTGAGATTTCACCTCCACAGTTTCCCCTTTTTTGAACTCCTTTCACAATGAGCTGTTTTAGGGCTCTGTCACTTTTATGCAAATTAGCTGTATCTGGACTTGCCTCCAACTAGCATTTCGTACACGTGAAAACGAAACTGAAACTTATAACACAACAAGTACTTGCATTCCTGTCATTTGCAGATTTGCCACAAACAGTAGGGACTGAACTTTTCTTCAGTCAAAGCCCTTCTGCAACTCCTGATGTGAGTTCTCAAAGCAGTCCATGCTGAAGTGATTCACTCTAACTAGTGCTGTCTTCGGCAATGTGACATGAAGATGTATATAGGTTTAGGATGTTATTCATGCATGTAATTCAGAAAGCTGACATAGTGTTTTTTTCTTTTCTTTCAGCCTTCTAGCATGGTTTATGATTTGTAAACGGTAAAATTATATTTCAGTTTGACCCGCTCTAGGCATTGTGGTCCTTTATATTATTGTAGTTGCTCTTAAGTTTTATTAAACTTTTCCTGCACTACCTCTTTGAAAACCTTCTCATTTCTCCTAGTCCCATGACCAGTCACTAAACAGCAGTCTGCTTACATCACATCAAACATCGTGTGTCCCTCCTCAGGTACTAAAAACTAGGATGAAAACACCATTTTTAATGAAATAGGCTATATTTCATTTTCAACTTCCTCAAGACTCACCACCTTGAGTGTTTTAGTGTAGGATCAACTCTCTGGGCAGCACATAAGTTCACCCGGTTCATTAGTGACATAATCTTTTCCAAATGTGTTCCATCCAGGGAGCTAGAATATGTTTTATCAGCAGGGCCTTTACTTTCAGGTCTTATAGAGTCTTTCATACCTAAACTGTCTGAAAGTATAATCTAATGAGGCACCAGTTTTTTGTCTTCAGGCTTGGGCATGATCAACCACACAGTTTGGGAATACTTGTGACCCTGGTTTATGATCCCTTAGAGTACAACCAGATGAGTTAGTTAATTCCAAAGCATAAAGTACCTAATCACCATTTATGTAATTTACCAGTAACAGCACAACACCTGAAATGGAGGTGGAGTAACTTGTAACAATCTTATGTAAAGATGACAAATGCACATGCTCAAACTAGTTAAAAACAGCAGAGCAGATAACAGAGACTTACGGGTCACAATCAGCATGTCAGATTTACACCCTAGTTGATATTAGCTTATAAATAAAGAAATGAAGAAAAGGTTCACAAGCCGCAGGAGATGAATCAATACCAGTTGCCTGGGGAGATTTGAAAGCAGAGTCAATAGTCCTAAACAACACAGGGATTGTGACAGTTAGGATAATATCCAAGAAATGCTTTCTTCTGGCGTTGTTTGATATTGATGCCAGCAGTTCTTTAGTATTTGAAATGACATGAAATTTACCCTTTGACCACTTTCGCTCAGCTCGACGGGACTCACGTCTGAGTTCTCGTAGCACAGGTTAAAGCATCTTTGAATAAAATGGGCATATGATCGGAAAACAAAGCGTCACAAATCTCAAGATTATTAAGGACAGGCAGACCATATCATGAAATCAAGTCAAGAGTAAGTCCATGTTCATGTGTGGGGCCAGACACAGACTGTACAACGTTAAAAGGGTAAGTAAGGCTTATCTGGGGAACACACATGAATAATAAAGTCACCCATAATAAGGACTTAGTCATAGTTAGGCAGAATTTTTGCTAATAAATCAGAAAAGTCATTAAAAATGTCCTTATTATATTTAGGAGGCCAAAATACCACAGCACACAACACTGTTGGGGCTCACATGTGCTCAATTCAAAGCTGGTAAAAGAGGAGACTAAAAAGAACTGTTAAAGATGTTAGCTGTATCTCCTCCTCGGCTGGACATCTGCACAGAGGTAAAATAGTTGGTAGAGGTTCGGTAAATATACTGGACTCACCAATGCCAACTTGCCAACTTTCCGTCACAAATAGAAAATCCAATTGCTGTGGAATGAAGAACTCCTTCAGAACAAATGCTTTGTTTGCTAGAGAGCATTGACCAGACCAGTCCTGACGCTTCCTTGGCTGTCTTGGAAACCCAACCCAGATGCCGCAAGTTCCTCTGATCCATACCACGCCAGCAGGGATGAGGAGACCAGGGGTGGTGGGGCTGGAAGGTTTCATCTTGGCCAAGAGGTACCAGCCAGTCATCGAAAGGGTCTAGCGAACACTAAGAAATAACAATTCCAGGCACCGATCTATAATCTTTAAAAGAAGCAGACGGAGAGCACCGCAAAAAGCCTTCACCTTCACCAGCCTCCCACTGTGTTTGCCCTGACAACATCTGTCTTTTCGCCGCAGGGGCGGAATCAGGTGAGCTGGGATCCCCATAATACGTTTTTTGTATGGTGTTTATGTATCTATTTTCAAGAGTTGGGTGAAACTTAAAGATTCAGCAATGTTTGGCGATCGAACATTAGTAGGGACATTCACTGTCACAGTTAAAACAAACAGCACAATCACACATAGAATTGACAGTAATAGACGGCGACAATTGACAAATGCATTAGGTGTTTTCTAGAAAATGGCTGCAGTCTTTCGAGTGGAAATCAACAATTCTCTTCCTGATCTCTGGGTCTTTTTAGTTTTTCATTTATGATGTCACACAAAGAAGCAGTTCGTTTGAGGTGTTTCCCTAAAATACATCCCCAGGTATGTCTTTAAATGTCATGAAATAACCTATCAAGCCAGCAGCTCAAACTGATAAGGCTCAGGCCCACTGGGCTCCATAAAGCCTCTCTTAACCTCCAGTGACTAGGGGGGGTGAAAAATCCTCCACCTCAAAAGACCTATCCATGGTGAAACTACCAGCGTCACTCCTCACTCTCCATGTTTGAATTTGTGAAATTAAACTAGCTGCCACTTTCTCTCGTGCTCCTGAATACACCCCTGCTTAAACCGCTCTGCTCATACTCACACTTGGCACTGCTCACTTTGGTGGCATTTTTCAAAACTTGTCTTGGGGCCGAGTTATTCTTTTAGATGGGGTTTAGTTTCACTTTATGTATATTAAACAGCTTCACTTCAATATATTCTACTAATATGTTGCAGCTGTATTCCATGAATAACCTAATACTTTACAAATGAATGGATTTTGTCCTTCAAGCAGAAATATTAAAACAACCTGATGGACGAACACCCTTACAGTATATGTCAAAAAACCCCTGAGAATTTGAGACATTTTATCTTGTACTAACCATTCAGGCGACTGAGGGTCCAGTTGCGGCGTACATCTGATGGATGATTTCCTAGCTCAAACACAAAGGGTCCAGCATTGGGATTCAGGTCGGGGTCTTTAGCTGTGATGTTTAAGGACCTATGATCTGGCTTCTCACACATTTCCACTTCAGAAGGGAACACATTAGGTGCGTTGTCATTTATGTCCTGCAGGTAGATCTGAAGGGTTCCTGTACCACTGGCAGGAGGGATGCCTGGACAACAAGAAAATTATTTGAGCTTTAACATCTACCAAACATAGCAAACACATCGCACAGTATTCTGGTAGATCATATCGTCTTGGAAGAAGGTCAAAATTACATTAAGGTCCAATATAAAATTTGACCACTGGCCTCAGAAGTTTGAGTTAAGCCACTGCTTGGAATACTTTGCTATACATGACTTTGCTACAAATGACCATAATCCTCACCTAAAGATATTTATGCTACTGAATGTAAAGTCTCTTATTTCTAAACGAAATAAAAAAATGCACAACTTATGTACAAAAGGTACAGCAACTTACATAACATAAGAAATAAGAAATTTAAGGCAGTTGTGTGGATCCACAGTGTATTTTTATATTTTACAGAGAATGCTGAAAAACTGCGCACATTTGGATTTTTCTATTTGTAAAAGAATGTGTATCTGTTGATGTGTCTAAGTGTGGTTTGGAGTCAATAAGCTTCTATCGGTGGATGAATGACAATAGCAGAAGACATGGTAAAACAGTCGGCGAACAGAGAACAGGCTCTCTATATGCAGAGGTGGCAGGGTCGAGTGAGTCAACTGAGCTAAATGACATTCTTCTTCATCAATCCTCCACAGGAACAGAGAAGGCTCTTTCCACTGCTTAAAAAGCACATTTGTGGTGAGAACAAGAGACAGACTTTGGGCAGGAGAAATATCATACAATAAATAGAGAAAAAAAGAATTTCCTTTAGAAATTAGGACTGTATCTGAGATTCGTTGCAATTCTGTAATACGCCAATATTCAGCCCTGGATAATCAATCTGCGGTTTATAGAATAGATACTGCCACCACAAGGCAACATTCAACAAAGGTCGTCATGTCAGAAAGGATGTGGAGAGCACTGAGCATTATGCACTATTTTGATAATATTTCAATAATGTCCCACTTAGTTGTCTGAAGGAGATAGCTTGACAGCTAGTGTCTAAATTTAGAGGAAGAAAACAAGGTTTTCACTCATTTTCCATTTCACAATTTCTTGCTTTCCTGTTTCACATTTAAAATATTTTTCAGTATTTGAATACGTTCTTTTAATAAGTTTGACTTTATTATCTGTGTGTTTTATAAACCAAGAAGGAAGAATGCATTGGGGCTTGCGTCTGATTAGGCATTTTGGGAATAGGCAGTTTTGCAAGTTAAATTTGGTTTACCTCGAACCTCACTTCAATCTTTGAAAGCTGAACTAAATTATCCAACACAGATATTTTTATAGCACTGTTTTTACATTCATTGTTGCTGCAAGTATTCTGATTGCCAAAGCCTCAACACGTTTTAAAACCACACTCAGGTCCAGCCCAAAACTCAGATCTAAAAACATTTTACAAGATGCTTAAAAGAGTCTATATTTTATTTTGAATGTGTTTATCTGTGGGTTCTATCACTTCTCTTTCTTAAGACATGGCTGTTCAAACAATGAAGGACTTAAGTTAAATCACCATAAGAAGTTTTTTATTCTTTAGAAATCCAGATATCTTAGATAACAGAATAAGGGATTAAGCCTGGAAAATAAAGATGCCATGGTGACTTTTCTTTTTTTGTACTTGTTCAAACCTGAAAAATGCTAACCATACTTTTACACATTTATTCAGACTGTGTATGAACCCTAATTGCTACCCATTGAACCAAAACTTTGAAGATAAACTTGTTTCTCCTGAAATAAAAACTTCAGAGAAGTTATTGCATTTGAACCAGTTTTTTTATGTGTCATTTACACATGACCACTATATAATGCTGAAGGAAATTTAATAACTAAAATTGTTGGTTAAAATCAGGAGATAGTAAGTTTTTCTTCCTCCAGTTAGTATTTGTTAACTGCACTAAAAAGTCTGAGTGCAGCCTAATTCAACCTGGAAAGACTCACAAATGAGAGATACACAGAGATGGCAATTAGAGGAGTTTATTAGCTGATGTTTGTTTTCTTCTGACACTCAGACCCCGGTGGAAGATATGGATGCTGATAATGATATGAGGTTAAATGAACATCTTAGGGTTAGAATTAGAGAAGTCTTCCCCCCGGGATCCTGATACTGGTGGTGGAGTGGAGGCCTGAGGAGATCAGGGAGTTGGAAGCACGTTGGAAGCCTGATGGTGGAGATGGGGTGGAGGAGGGTCGAAGCTCAGCTGAAGAGCAAGACATTCTGCGTATGAAGTTTCTTTTAAAACAAAAAATTGAGGGACGATTGGTTGAAGAGCAATGCGGACCAGAAACTGAGTGGTTAGAGCGGAGAACGTAGTGGTGTAGTTAGATGGAGTTGGAAGTTGAGATGAGTTTCTCAATTTGAATTTTTGTCTAAACTCAATTTCAATCTGAAAAGACTCACAAAGAGAAGGTTGGCAATTAGAAAAGTTTTAATGATGTGAAATTACATAATTATATCTTTGGCGCTCAGACCTGGGAGGAAGACATGAATGCTGTGAATGATATGAGCTAAGATGAACATTTGTAAGGCTTAGATTTAGAGATGTCTTCCCCCCAAAAAATAAGGTCAAGGACGTGACAAGGTCTAATTGAGTACCAAGGAGAGTGGGATGAAATAGGAAAATGAGAGGGGCGAAGGCTGCAGGAAAGATTAAAGCAGAAAAGAGAAGTTTGTAAATATGGTATGAAGTAAGGAAAATAACTGAGAAGCAGAGGAGATGATAGATATGCCGAAAAGGGCAATAAGAAGTGTTAGATATGGCGTTTAGGTGATGCAAGGAGATGCGACGCTTGATGAAAAGTTTAGAGATCAGAGTAAGATGATAGATATGCCGCTTGGCAATGCATGATGATTGATGCTTAAATAGCTGAGCGAGGTATATGGCGTGTTTGGCAATGCGTGATTATTTCAAACTTTGAAAGCAGAGCAAGATGATAGATATGCCGTGTTGGCAATGCAAGCCGATGCAACGCTTGATGAAAGCTTAGAGAGCAGAGTAAGGTGATAGATATGCCAATGTAGGCAATGCGTGATTATTTCAAACTTTAGAAAGCAGAGCGAGATGATAGATATGCCACTTGGCAATGCATGATGATTGATGCTTAAATAGCTGAGCGAAGTGATAGATATGCCGATGTAGGCAATGCGTGATTATTTCAAACTTTAGAGACCAGAGCGAGATGATAGATATGCAATGCGTGATTAGACGTATATTCCGCTGAGGATTTGAATAAAGATATGAAGTTATGAACGGATCAGCTAGTAAAGAACAGATAGAACAGGTAATGAAGGAATAAAAAGATGAAGGATGAAGAAAAATGAGATGAAGAAATTACAGAAATCTATGGAGTGCTGAAAATGCCATTAAAGAAATACAGATGACGATAAGAAATAAGGTTAAAATAAAGATCTATGAGTCGGGGTTGAGTAATTAAAGAACATCAAGGTAAATGCAGGAAGATGAAGATATTTAATTTCCCTTTGGGATTAATAAAGTATTTTTGAATTGAATTGAATTGAATGAGTAAAGTAATTGCACAAAGCATGTGAAGACAAGGAATAATCAGCCTCCAATTAAGGAAGGGCAAAAGGAATAGAAGTACTTTTTGAAGAACATAGGTGAGCTATAGTGAGGGAGAAAATTAGACAAGACTGGCAGGTGCTGAGGGGAAGAGACTTGCAAAACAGTAAAATGACGATTGAACAAAGCCAATGATTGATAAACGCCAACCACCACCAGGAATTGTTGGGAGCTCTTACCTGAGAGCTGATAAAACATTGAGCAGATAAAACAGAGTGGAAATTCGGGCAAACATAGGAAGAGAAGGATGAAGAAGACCAACGACCCAATTGCTGGAGAGCGGCTGAGGGAGAGAAATTGGGTCACTGCAATAGTGGCTGCTCCTATTCTGAAGGACTGGCGTGAAAACTGGATGGGGCGTAATGCATTGAACTGTACATGCCTATAATATTGGGGAACAGGATGCGGACATGGGGCTCCTTCTAGCGTGAGAAATGGGGCATGCGAAGGAAAAGGATTTGAAAGTAGAAAAAAGGTTAAACCTGATAAATAATAGAATGCAGGTTGATATTAGCAAGGATGAAGAGATGGATTCAATCAACCTTAGACTTTAAAAGAGAAATTGAAGTAGACTGATGGGGAGAAATAACAGAAGACCTAGGAACTAAATAGAATAACCTGGAACATGATGCGCAGGAATGATGAAGTTATGAGTTATGACTTGCCAGGATGCACCAGAGGTAAGGCATAATGCCTTAGAGGACGAGCGGTTTTGACTAACGGGATCGACCACTGCTGCATTATCAGAAAATGATCCAAATGCAGCAGGCTATAGTGATGGGATGATCTCATAGAAAGCTGGGGATTCAGATCAGGAAAGAAAGAAGGCCTTACAGCAGAAACGAATTGCCCTGAGAAACCCCCAAAACCTACGGACGGAGCTACGTCCGTGTAAATAACCTTAGTAAAAATTTACTGTTCATAAATGTTTCATAAGAGTTTGTTAAGCTGCTGTGGCAGTAGCACGATTAGTGCTTATGTTGAAACGCATAGTCCGGGGAGAGGCTGTAAACCACTGAACAGAGCAGCGCCAACACAATGTGCACAGAGAAAGTGTGCTTTATGATCATCACGGGAAAAGATAGTTATGATGAATATCAAAACAGGAAATAGTTTTAGCACCTGGTTGATAAGGGAACAAGGTTTAAATATTATAATAATAATAATAATCCCTGACTGGCTGCTTGAGGTTCCACCATCAGGAGATAAGGGTTGGTAGCCAATGAGAGGCACATGCTTAACTCCACCCCTGGCAAGTCATATCCACCTGTTCGCAGGTTACGGTGGAGCATGGTGCCAGTTGTCACAGACAGGAAGAAAGAAGAAATGTTCAATGATCTCTTAGCCATGCACTAAGGAAACATCTCAACTAGTTACTCAGATGATAAACACCTAAATGTATTTATAGCTAAACTCTGCTGTTAAAATAACTTTCTCAAAGCCTTTTGGCAAAGACCATTAAGACAAGCCTTTCTCGTAAACTAAAAATCTGGCTGCTTCCGGCAAAAATAAGTGCTTACATATTAAAAGCTGTGTCGAGGACAAAGATTTGTCACTCAAGTACAATTTTGTTTTTGTTGAGTCACAGAGAAGCACACACAGGCTCTTCCTTTACAACTCTGTGTTTAAATGGAAGACAAACAGAAGAGAAGGAGTGCAGCAAGGTCATGTGCTGAGCTTATTTGACATGCAAATACCAAGTTACATTATTTATTTAATTTCTTAGTAGAGGGTGCCAATATTCTTAGTACGTTATGCACGCTTAATCGCAATACGAAAGTTTATTAGGTTCGATATCATAAACTAAGTAAAGTCACAGACAGTTGAAATATATATTTTATATCATTTCATGGCACTGGGAAATATAGGGAGGTGAGATGTTTAATAAATATATGGTAAAATCACTCAAGGGAAAGATTGTCAAGGACAAAAGGGATGTAATAATTGAAGATAAATAAGTCTTTTATGGTAAGGTAATGAGGCAAAGAGGTTAAAAGCAGCATATAGATTGAGTTATTAAAAGGCATTACATTCTGCATATCCTTAGATCTTACGATGTGATCACATGCAAGGCTCTTTCAACCAAAGGATTGTGAAGCATCTGCTGAGAGACCTTCTTTTAAACCGGGACGCTACAGACTGCAAAACTTAAGACAAGTCAGCCGAGCAAACGGCGACGCTGGAAGAGAAGGAGATACCGTTCCAGTTAGAACGAGACTGGAGCGAGGGTGGATGCAGCTAAGGCTGAGAAGGACTAGAGATATTGATGAAAAACGAGCAGCCAAATTAGAAATAAGACAACGATGAGGGACGGAAAGTATTGAATTATCTATACTCGGGTGAAACTATGCAGCTGGCGACTCTGAATGCCTAGAGACGGCTGAGCGCCAAAAGAGGATCCTAAGAAATGTTAGGGAGAATCTTAATCTTAATAATAATATTAAGCATAGCTGATTTCTTCCATACATCCCATAAAGATAAGAATACACGTCGACACACATACGGGGATAAATAGCCTAAGGTTTTGACATGAATGACCTGTGGCTGGGGCACTGTTTTTTTTTTTAAAGGGAGTAGCCGATAACTGTTTGATTGGAATGCAGCAGCACACTTAGATTAAAAATGGACACCAGCTACTACACAACCTATCAGACAGACACGGCAATGGTGGCAAGTAATCTACTGATAAACACTAAGGAAGTGCACATCTATTGCTTTGGAGTGCCAGATATAAAACTACATGTGACCTCCTTATAGGGCTCTTTGTCAATCTTTCACATACGGCGATGATCCGAGACAGGAGCCTCAGCGCTGATCTCTGTAATCATTTCTCTGCTTAATTTAGAATTAAAGAGCAGAAAGTTAGAAGCTGTTTGAGAGTTGTTCCTTTAAGAGTCAGTGTTAGATAGAGAGTGTGATCGCTTCTGGGGACCAAGGACCAGAGAATCTCCGAGAGGTCTGACCGGCAGCAGGGTACGGTAGTTCGGACAGAAAGCCGGGGACGAGATGATTTAAATGAAGCAGAAAAGTAATCAGAGGAAGCGATTCATTTAGACAGCCTCGGGAGATGGTAAAATGAGAGAAACCAGATTAATGAGCTGCCTCCGTAGGATTTAGAGCTGAGGCTGAACGAGATGGTAAAATACATGAGAGTAAATGATCAACCTGAATGAAAAGAGGGGTGGGAAACACTGCACGCTTGAAGAGCACATGAATGAAAAAGATAGAGAAGAGAGAGAGGAGTGATACATCTTACCTAGAGACAAGCTAGGCCGGGCGCTAGCAAGGGCGAACGGCGGTGGGAGGGGCCGAGGAACAGGCAGCGATGATGGAGAGGGAAGAGGAAATGCTGATGTGGCAGAGATGGCGGTGAAGTCACAGAGCAGGTGAGTAAGGGATGACATGGAATGCTGGAGAGAATCCATGAACGAGATGAATGAAGCATGGAAAGTTGTAAGATGATCGGTTTGAGGGATGAAGATGGAAGGAGAAACTGCTGGAGAGACCAGGCCGGGTGATGCAGTGGCGAGAGCCGGTGAGGAGGCCGGGCTACCTCGGTGACGTTTAGCAGGAGAAGTGTAGGAGTTCTTGATGCGCTTTCCACTTGCTCAGAGCTGAGACAAGGAAGAAATGAGACATGAAGCGAGGCAAGCGCTCCTCCGAGTGGTAAGGGAGGAAGGAGAGTCTGTTACGAACAGTGCGAGGAGGCGTGGGAGTCGTAGATGAGCTCAGCTGACAAGCGAGGACGAACACAGCCGAAGGTCCTTTAAAAACCAGGCGTTGGAAGGTGATTGGATGATGAATCAGGCGGACAGGATGCTGATTGGAAGGCCGGGAGACGCACGGGGAAGTCGGCGAGGGTGGGTCTTTCATTCTGAATTTTCGTTTAAACTCCATTTCAGGATAGCAGGTAAATCTGGATATAAATGGCCATTTCCACAGCAAAAACAAAATACAATAACTTTTAGTTTTAAGGTTTTACATTGCTGATTATAAAAGATTGGATGGTTTTTACCAGGTATTAAAACTGAGTAAAATTAACCTCAAGTACTTGTTTAAAAATAAATTAAAACCCAGTCTGTATTTCTCTAGTTGCCTTAACAAATCTGAAATAATGGACTTTACAGAGAGGAGATCAAATGAAACAAATCCAGGGAGCCATGTCTGGGGAAAACCAAACAGCATTTCATCATGAACACTTTATAACAACTTGGACTGGAGAGGTGATGATTTGGGCTTGTTTTGCAGCCACAGGACATGGACACTTTGCAGTCTTTAAAATGAGCATGAACATGGCCTCACCTGTATACCATAAGTCATTATAAGTCATGTGTAAGGTAAGTAGCCTGGCAGTTGAAGCTAGTACATCAACAGAACATTGATCCCAGACATAGAACTAAATCTACAATGGAATGAAAAAAATGAACAATTGATTTGGTCCAGTCAAAGTTCAGAAATCAACCTTACTAAAATGCTTCGGTGGGATCTTAAGAGAACTTTACAGGAATCTCAATTTATTGTGTTTATTTAACCAGGAAAGTCCCATTGAGATTAGGAACCTGTTTTTCAATGGAGTCCTGGCCAAGAGGCAGCAAACGTTACACAACAATTAAAATTAGATTACATAAGTAAAATACCATACAAATTAAGAAAAACAGTCACAGTTTAAGGGGGTCATCTCTAGTGCCCTCAGTCTGGACTTAAAAATGCTCAATGAAACAAGTTCAGTTAATTTCCAGGCTTTTTCAATATGTTCCATGAGTAAAGAAAAGCCCTTTTTCCCCAGTTCAAACGGAGAGCAACAATTGATCATTTGAAGGCAAAGATTAAAAATCAACACTTGTCTGTTTAATTAAATCACAGATGTAGTAGGGCAGCAGCCCAATCAGCCTTATAAAGGAACCAATGTCCCCTAAGCTTTTCTTTAGCTTCTCATTGTAGCTTCTCTTCGCTGCTTTGATCTCCTTGGTCAGTTTCTTCCTGACCTGCTTATACAGGACTCGGTCCCCACTGCTGTGAGCCTCTTCCTTATTCCCTGTACAGCTGCCTCAGATAAGAAGTGAACCAAGGTTTATTGTCATTGTATTGGTCTGGTCTGCACACACGTGTCCTCACAGAAACTGATGTATGTTCAACAAGTTGGTTTAAGTCAGTGGTTGAAGTTTCTAAATCAGTCCAATCTGTGCAGTCAAAACAGGCCTGTAACATCTGCTTCCAGTCACAAGTCCGCTTCTTAACAGTCCGAACCACAGGCTTGGAAGCTTTTAATTTCTTGTGCTGTCTGTATTTGGGACGTTCACTGGAGAGGTTGGCACTGTTAAAATCCCCAACAACAATGATGAGAGATTCTGGATGTTTTTTCTCCACGTCTGCTATCAGCTCAGCCAGTTGTTTTTCAGCATCTGAAGTGGAGCTTTGAGGTGGTATGTCAGCACCAACCAGTACAGATGAGGAGAACTCCCGCTGTGAATAAAACGGTTTACAGTTTATGAGAAATGACTCCAGTTCAGGACTTCATGTCTTCAACGATTAGCTATCTCTGCACCAACCTATGTGTATATAAAAGCAGATTCTGCCTCCTCGCGTTTTCCCCGATAAGTTGGCACTGTGGTCTGCTTTAAATAGCTGAAAGCCCAGTATCAGAAATGCACAGTCCGGGTGTTCTCACTCAGCCAGGTTTTGGTAAAGCAGAGGGCAGCAGGACTGCGGAGGCCTGAGTTTTTACAGGTGAGGAGAAGCAGTTCGTCCATCTTGTTGGCCAGGGAATGCACATTTGCCAGGTGCATTGAAGGCAGGGGTGCGCATAGCCCCTGCTGTAGAGAGCTGCAGCTCCGTTGGCCAGTATCTCCAGGAAGCTGGCGTCAATGAATGATGGTGAAAAAATTCCAAGAGAGGACTGTCTGATGTTTAGAATTCCTCTCTGCTGAAAGAGACCACCGAATGGTGGTAGAAAGCGCCACGAAAACACGCAGAAACTGAGAGAGCAAAGCTCCGAGGCTGCCATCAGCGGCACCATTTTGGATGTTAATGCTCTAGAACCAGGGTCTAGCCTATAAACCTTTTCACTACCAGTACCTCAACAATAGATGCCACAATAGTCAATAAAAAGATGAAATAAGACACAATGAGAATAAACTATTAAAAACAATTAAAAAATGCAGGTCAACAGAAACCCTGATTGAACAGGAAAGTTTTTAACTGTAAGAATTCACAGTCATCTAAATGAAGCTATAGTGGTGGACTGCTCCACAGCCTTGGTGCCTTGAACAGAAGGGCTCTGGTCCCCCTTGGTCTTTAGTCGTATGTGTGAGACTAATGACAAATTCTGAGCCAGCAGAATTTGGGAGGCGTGAAAAGGATTATTTGTCCAAACAAGTATACAGGGCATTGCAGTAATCTAACTGTGATGACACAAATGCATAAATCATTTGCCAATATTTCTACTATCATCTTTATGTTCTCTCTGTGTTTTTTTTTTTTATCTCATGGTAAGAAAAGTAGCTACTGCTGTGATTGCAATTGAAATTGAATTGAACTCGTAGTCTAGAAGCCCTTTCAGTGGTAAATAAAACTACAAAAGTGCTGTAATAAATACAGACCACTGTTTATGATTAGAAAACTTGGAAAAAGTACATAAATGACACATTTCACATTATTCTAAGTACTTTTTATGTGAAACAACCAAGGAGTAACGTGCAATCAATCTAATCTAAATCTCTACAGTTTCCAAGTTACTTCTGGAGCACTGTAGTAACCTGGTATAGGAAAAAAAACTCTGGTTTTAGGGGGGACAATCCGCATATCTCACCATTATCAGAAGCCATGAAGGTAACATTGTAGAGGTTGTTCTTGACTAAGGGAGACTCTCGATCAAGGATGGCATTGGTGGAGATCCTTCCATTTACCGGGTCAATTAGCAGCCAGTTGGCAGGGTCATAGATCTTGGAGTATCTGAGATCAGAAGGAGAGCCAGAATGAGAAGCCAATATGGTAATACCTTTTTTTTCTGTGTACCTGACTGACTACTAAACAGAACCTGGGGGCATGGAGCCCTTCTAAGAGTTTATCCCAGGTCATTATTGGATGTTCACAGGTTATAATATTTATCTGAACAGAACTGGAAATGATATACATCATATATCTTCATTCAAAAAGTACTGCTCCTGAAAAGCCACCATTAATGAATATTAAATATTAGCTATTATAATATTTGCAATTGATTAGACAAATAGTATCATTATGTTGTTTTTAGTATTTTTATTTAGAGAAGCTGTACAGGGAAAACTTTTACAACTATACTAAGTTCAGTTCAGCTTTCATTTCAATCCATTGCTGTTTTTCTTCCCACCAGCAACAAAGTTCAGTCTAATCTAGTCCTTAACAGAACAACCCGGTCGTGATTTCACTGTGCATTCAATCAACTCTCACTGTCAACCCGGAAAACAATTGAGCTTCCCTCGATGGGGTCTTCTGCCTTTAGAATGGTTATTGCTGTTTAGACATAAGCTGCACTTATAGGTTAGAAATAAAATTAAGGGTTAAAAGAACATCAATATTTATCTGCAGCATTTTTTTTCTGTTGAAGAATGGGCTTTGATAACTTAACCTAGCTGCATTAATGTATGTAGACTCTGTGTCTAGCTGTGACACCTTCCTGGAGGGGGGCATCGGCAAAGCTGCTGCCGCCAACAACTTAATCCTCTCCTTCTACAAATGATCCATTTGGTTCTGTCTTTCAGTGTTTCACCCTGTCTCTCCTAGACAAAGCTACTGGCTAAGCTTCTACTCTGATTAAATGTATGTGCTCTCTTTCATACTCTAGATTTGAAAACAGGCTCAAAGTTCATCTGTCTCTCTTTTCTACATGAAGCCACTAAAGGGGCAACATTCATTAACATTTTACTTTTCTTTTCCAAAGAACGTATTCCTGGATCAGGGCTTCTGTGCTCTTTTTGTTTCTTTGTAAAGTAGGTCTATTGTTCTATTGTCTTGTCTGAAAATTTGCAGTGATGAAGAAATTCTGAAGACAAAGCAACAACCAGACAGAAAGCAACAATAAATAGATCTGAAAACAGAATGCTCCACCAGAACCATATATAGAGTGGAAACAGTTCCTTTATGTACTTGAGTATGAGTGTGGGTCTACTTGCATGTTTTTGTGAACACAGTGTGTGTCCACCATTCGCTGTTGCTAGGATACACAGGCTTCAGCACTACTTAGAGAAATGAAGGGATCCATTAGGAAAAAAAGATGCGGACAAAAAACAGCAATCCTGCATGTTACTGAGCAGATAACTCTGCAGTACCATGTGGAAAAATATTTCACCAATTCACAGGATTATTATGAAACCAGTTTTTCCATGTTATCACTGATGAGGTCTTTGACATTAAACAATATGATATCTCATCTACATTTTTTTTTTATTATTTTCTATCTTGTCTCTTTAGCCTAAATAATTTCAATTCTTATTTTTCTTTCTGCTTTTCCCTTTCAGGGGTCACCACAGCGAGTCACTAAATTCCTTCAGATTACATTGTCTACACAAGATGTAATCCACCTGTGTGCTCCTACTTCCGGTCATAAATGTCAGGCTGTGTTCCTGCCTCTTCTGGAAGAAAATATTCACTACAGCCATTTCCATCCTCTTTTCAAAGTCTACCACCATCTGTCCTTCTGCATTTGAATACCAAACCTGCCCAACACGTCCTCATCACCACTGTTCCCTGCTCCATGTCTGATGAGATCTGCACAAAAAACACTTTTTCACGTCTGAGGATATTGGGCATCACTTCATCTAACTTGCTTGAGAATTTCACTTTCTCTTCTAACTCACATCCTACTTGTCGAACATAACCACTTACAACATTAAACATCAAACCTTAACATTCTAGCTTCAGACTTATCACCCTATCTGACAGTCTTTTCACCACCAACACATTCCTGATAAACTCCTGCTTCAGGATAACTCCTACACAATTTCTCTTCACATCTACACCATGGTGGAACAGCTTGAACCCTGCTCCTAAGCTTCTAGCCTTGCTACCTTTCCACATGGTCTCATGAACACATAATATATCCACTTTTCTCCTGTGCATCATGAACTCACCTTGAGCTTTTCCTGTCGTAGTCCCAACATTGATAGTCCCTACTCTCAGTCCTAGACTCTTGCTTTTTCTCTTCCTCCTCTTTTTCTTTGCTGACCAACAGTAGCCCAATTTCCACCAGTACCCTGTCTGTCACCTGCACCAATGGTAGTCGTTGTTAACCTGGACCTCAACTGATTCAATGGAGGTAATTTTCTTAACTCGGATGATAGATGTAACAAAAAATTTAGGCCGGATGCCCTTCCTGACGCAATCCTTTGCATTTATCTGGGCCTGGGACAGGCAAAAATAGGACATAGGACACAGTTCCCCATTTGAGGCTGCATTACCTAAATAACCAAAATAATTTAATAATAGTTTAGAAATGTAATTGATGGTTAAAAGCACATCAATATTTATTTGTAGTATAATTTCTTGTTAAAGAATGGGCTGTGAAAACTTAACCTAGCTGCACTGACTTATGAGCAATGTAAAAAGATAAAAAATAAATGTTGCAATGATACAGTAATTTACTATTTAAAAGGCTTCATTAAAAGTAGGATGTATCGCTAGAAAACTATCCTCATGAATTGGAAAAATAAAAATGTTCTTAGTATTACCCAGTATAGAAACCTTTTGTTGGATTACACAAGTCTAGAGACAGTCTCTGCCTTCACATAAGATCAATTTCTCTGGGCTCCTTTGATCGGCTCCATCATCTAGTGGGGGCAGGGGACTTTGACTTCATCCTGCTGGGCGTTGCTGATACAGGGGGTGTCTGGGTGTGGGGCATCTGGGGTATCCCTGGGTTGGGGTTGCTGGGGGTCCGGCACCAGGACTGTGCCTGTGGCCCCACCGAGGTAAGGCTTTGGTGGCTCTGGGGGTGACATCTGGTGGATGCATGTGATGCTTTTTGGGGGCATGTGCCAGTGGCCTCCTGGGAAGGACTGGGTGGGCTTGGGGGTTCCTGGAGCGTGTCGCCCCTGGGTTAGAGTCCTGGCTAGGCCTCGGGGGCTTGGGACCTGGTGTTCTCTGTGTGAAGTGGTCTCGGCTTCTCGGTGGGTTTTGGTTTTGGCTCTGTGGGCTTCAGAGTGGGTTTCCTTGGGGTTTGCATTTGGGTTGGCCTCCTGTGTTGTGTTGGGTGTGGCTTATGGGCCACCTCAATCATGGTGTGGGGTGTGTTTTGCTGCTCTGCTGGCCTGGTTGTGGCTGCAATGAGGTGCGGGGCTGGGTGGCATCTGGGACTGGGTGGTCTTTTGGCCTATTTGGGTCAGCCTGGGAGCTGGCTCCCTGGGAATGCATTTTGTTGGGGCTCTCTGGGGGGGTTGCAGTGGTCCCGGCAGTGGTCCTCCCTGGGTTCCCGTGCTCTGGGGGGCCTTTCGATGTCAGTGGCTCAGATCTCCTCCCTGCCTGTCTCGGGTCCTAAGGGGCAGGTCTGTGGCTCCTCACACTCGCTACTGCATATTTTTATGGAAAATCGTTATATACACAAGCGCACTCACACATACACCCATACGCCCAGGGACCGCACCAACTACCTGCAGCAAGACCACTTGGCACCTATTTGGTGCCAGCATCCCTATACTTCCTGGCCTCTGATGCTGAAGTGGCAATGCCCATACCCCCTATGCCACTAGGTGATGCAAACCAATTCTAAGTTATTCTGTGGGGTTTTCTTACGAGCAGACATTCTAAATAAACAAATTCTAAAAACATATTTTTAAAATGCATTATATTTAAACTCCTTTTATTTTTACAACTTTTGTGATATAACCAAGAAGTCGACGTGAAGGGCAGATTGGAACTGTATACTTTAGGCATGTTGATAGGTGTTTTAGCCAGAAGCCATAGATGGCAGGACAGTGCCAGAGATCACTTAGGTAGTCGTCAGATAAAACTCCTATAGTTTGGACAGGTGTTGGTAAGTAAAAATTCCATTTGAAACATCCTTTTTCCTGTGAAGTGGGTTCTATGAGAGATTTTGTATTGTATCAGCTGAAGGTTGGTAATTTTGATCATTCCAAAAGCCAGCCAGTCAGTCAGTCATTTACTCCAATAGTTAATATTTGTACTGTGGATAAACCAGCATACCGTTTAATGATAGGATGTGAGATTGTTAAATCTATTTCTGAAAATTTTTTGTAGGTTTTGAAAAGTAATTTTGGAGGTTGAGGTTTAAAAAGGCTAGCTATTACTAGAGAAAGTTCTATGTTAATTTGTTTAAATTTAAATTTGCACTGGATAATATATTTTAGTTGGTGATATTCAAAGACTTTCTTTTTATCAATTCCATATAATTCTCCAACATTTTACAGTACAGACCAAATGTTTGGACACAACTTCTCATTCAAAGAGTTTTCTTTATTTTCATGACTATGAATATTGTAGCTTCACATTGAAGGCATCAAAACCATGAATTATCACATGTGGAATTATATACTGAACAGAAAAGTGTGAAACAACTGAAAATATGTCTCATATTCTAGGTTCTTCAAAGTAGCCACCTTTTGCTTTGATTACTGCTCCGCACACTCTTGGCATTCTGTTGATGAGCTTCAAGAGGTAGTCACCTGAAATGGTTTTCACTTCACAGGTGTGCCCTGTCAGGTTTAATAAGTGGGATTTCAAGCCTTATAAATGGGGTTGGGACCATCAGTTGTGTTATGCAGGAGGTGGATACAGTACACAGCTGATAGTCCTGCTGAATAGACTGTTAGAATTTGTATTATGGCAAGAAAAAAGCAGCTAATTAAAGAAAAACAAGTGGCCATCATTACTTTGAAAGTGTCCCCAAGTGCAGTTGCAAAAACCATCAAGCACTACAAAGAAACTGGCTCACATGAGGACCACCCCAGGAAAGGAAGACCACGAGTCACCTCTGCTGCGGACGATAAGTTCATCCGAGTCACCAGCCTCAGAAATCGCAAGTTAACAGCAGCTCAGATTAGAGAATAGGTCAATGCCACACAGAGTTCTAGCAGCAGACACATCTCTAGAACAATTGTTAAGAGGAGACTGTGTGAATCAGGCCTTCATGGTAAAATAGCTGCTAGGAAACCACTGCTGAGGACAGGCAACAAGCAGAAGAGACTTGTTTGGGCTAAAGAACACAAGGAATAGACATTAGACCAGTGGAAATCTGTGCTTTGGTCTGATGAGTCCAAGTTTGAGATCTTTGGTTCCAACCACCGTGTCTTTGTGCGGCGCAGAAGAGGTGAACGGATGGACTCTACATGCCTGGTTCCCACCGTGAAGCATGGAGGAGGAGGTGTGATGGTGTGGGGGTGCTTTGCTGGTGACACTGTTGGGGATTTATTCAAAACCGAAGGCATACTGAACCAGCATGGCTACCACAGCATCCGGTTTGCGTTTAGTTGGACCATCATTTATTTTTCAACAAGACAATGACCCTATACACACCTCCAGGCTGTGTAAGGGCTATTTGACCAAGATGGAGAGTGATGGGGTGCTGCGCCAGATGACCTGGCCTCCACAGTCACGGACCTGAACCCAATCGAGATGGTTTGGGGTGAGCTGGAGCGCAGAGTGAAGGCAAAAGGGCCAACAAGTGCTAAGCATCTCTGGGAACTCCTTCAAGACTGTTGGAAAACCATTTCAGGTGACTACCTCTTGAAGCTCATCAACAGAATGCCAAGAGTGTGTGGAGCAGTAATCAAAGCAAAAGGTGGCTACTTTGAAGAACCTAGAATATAAGACATATTTTCAGTTGTTTCACACTTTTTTGTTCAGTATATAATTCCACCTGTTAATTTATAGTTTTGATGCCTTCAGTGTCAGAGTCATGAAAATAAAGAAAACTCTTTGAATGAGAAGGTGTGTCCAAACATTTGGTGTGTACTGTATATATATATATATATATATATATATATATATATATGCATGCATATATGCCCCCAGTGCCTCCCCAACCCCCCTCTAGCCCTGCCCCTAAGTACCGGCAATAATTTAAAACTACTTTCACCCCTGGAAATATCCTACATACAGATTTCCTTCCATAGCATTTGTTCAGGTTCTATACATAAGCTGTATGATGGATTTTTCAAGTCTATTTAAGATATATTGTAATCTATGTGCCAGGTAATATTTATAAACATTTGGGAGTTCCAATCCTCATACACTTTAAGCCTCGTGTAAAGTTTTTAAACTTATGCTAGAGGTTTACATACCCATAAAAATGTTGATATGATAGAATCTACGCTATTGAACCAATAGTTAAACAGGGATCATAGAGAAGATACACTTTATTTTAAGGAAGGGTCACCATTTTAATTGCAGATACTTGTAACACAGTAGTGAATAATACTGAATAATTTTCACTAATGGAAATTAGTATCACTGCAATAATTCTTTAACTCAGAAGCAGTTCATAAACGAAAATACTATCTGAAGAAGGGGTTGTTGCAAGCATATATCCAGTTCTATTTCATCCCTACTGATGGCCAGAGGCGGTGCTTCAAGCACTGAATGATCATCCTTGCGCATCCAGGTTTGTTGAGTATATATTGCTTACTACTTCTGCGTGCTGCTTGTAGCCTCATGACCATTTTCTGGTCGGACTTGTGGATGTGTCTTGCCCTCCGGGGCTGTGCAAGCTGCTTTTTTTCAGACTGCCGTTGTTCACCAGGGACTGGTAAGTTTTATTCCTTGTTATTAGTTTCATTGATTAACTGACCCACTAGTAGGTTTTTCTGCCCATGCTGGATCCTAGATCCTCCTTTAGATTGTGTGACAGTGTTTACACTGTTCACTTTATGTTGTCGCATTTGTATTATTTAAACACACCCACCCACCAGTAGCATTTTCTGCTCGTGCTGTTTCTCCTTATATTGTCTGGCAGTGTTTTCATTGTTCATCTTATGCTGTTGCGTGTGATTACTTTAATAGACTCACCAATAGCATTTTCTGCTCGTGCTGAGTCCTCTGGGTTTCTACATTTCTGCCAGTGTTTCACCGTTTAATTCAGCCTGAGGACAGGCATGACTTGGACCCTCCTGCCTTGGTGTTGACCATCTCAGAGAAGCACTTTCCGACAATGCCTGTTCCAAATGTCGTTTTCTGTCACGAGCGATGCGGGTGGTTCGGCTGGCCATGGTGGAGCAACCTGCTTACTGGACAGTCTCTGCCCAGCAGAGTTCTTTGCCACCAGAGCAACCCGTGTGCCCAAAGCGTTCGGCTGCAGAGGCGACTTCAATGTCTGGTAAGAGACCTAATCGGTCTGATGCAGGGAGGCTGTTCACTAAGATGGACCATCTGACATCGGCCCAGATGAATGCCCTCCTCCAGTCCCTTCAGACAGACGGCGGTTCCGACTTGGCTCCTCCCTGACCAGGATGGGGCCTGTGCAAGGGAGCCAGTGTCTGTGGCCTTTAGAACGACTCTTGGTCGCCTGCAGGTGGACTCTTCCCAGGTCTCTGGCACCGTGATGCTGCCGCCGCCTTTGTGGTCCCTCCATTGGAGGGGTACATCCGTGAACTGCATGCCTGTTTGACGAATGCTAGAGCATTTTCCCATCCAACGACTGATGGCATAGCCCTTGCTGCTATGCAAGAGGCATCTCGGTTTGGGTTAGGGCAGACGCCTGCGGTGGAGCCTGGCATTGCCTCCCTCATTGCTCCTCCTGATGAGGTTCTGCGGCCTAATGCTCATTGTCCTTGGCCACAGTGCCGTGTTACAGATGACCTGCTCTGCAGGGCCTATGACTCAGGAACCAGATTGGACCAGCTTGGGAACTTTCTCTCTCATCTGTTGCTGGGCCTGTCCTCTTTGGAGTCCGTCCCTCTGGACCAGTCACCTCAGGGTATGGTTGATGCGTCCCTTCAGGCGTTTGCTCTGATGACCTGATCCTGTAGGCAGACTCTGAGAGCTCTCCCTGTGGTTCTGGGGGAACTCTTCGGCTCAGCTGGGCTCGTAAGCCCTGGGGCGCCATGCTCAGGCCTCCGGAACACGGCAAAGGCTGGCCGGACTTCACAGGCGTAACCATAAGCCTCTTGGTGGTTGGGCGACTGGTGGTTTTCCATGAAGGTGCTCCCTTCCGTCTGCTCCTCTCGCTGTGTCTCAGGATCCAGCTCCAGGCTGGGCCCAAGATCGGGTAGGAACCAGGGTGACCACGAGGGGGCCCAATCCTTTCGTCCCTTTTGGTCTGCACAATCTAGTCAGGATCCCCCTAGGACTTCGAGAGGCCAGGGACCCCGCAGATGAGGTATTGGGGCTGGTAGTCAGCCCTGGGCTTTTGAGCTTTACCCTGGGAAAGCTCAATTGTTGGGCTGCCCGCACTCTGGATTTGTGGGTGCTATCCACCTTGGCCTCCGGGTACCATCTTCACTTCAGTACTGTCATCCATGACTCTCTGAAACGCTGTGCCTGTATACGCCCTGCAGGATCCGGGGGGCTCATATTCAGTTTATTTTCTGGTGCCCCAGAGACTGGCGGTCTTTGTCCAATAATGGACCTCCGGTGTCTGAACGTTTATTTGAGGGTCATGCCCTTTCACATGTTGACCACCAAGGAGGTTCTGCATGCAATCTTCCTGGGCGACTGATTCACGTCTGTCGACCTGACAGACGCATATTTTGATGTCCCCATTGCTTTGGATCATTGGCAGTTTCTCCGCTTTGCATTCCAGGGGAGGCACTTTCACTTCCGGGTCCTTCCATTTGGACTCTCTCTTTCTCCTTGGGTGTTCACCCAGTGTGTGGCAGCGGCCCACTCCCCTCTGCAGGCACAGAGAGTGCGGATCCTGCCTTATCTGGACAACTGGCTCATCTGTGTCACAACCACTTGCTCAGGCAGTCCGGGACACACAGCCGGTACCTGCTCATGTGGGTCATTTGGGCCTGCGGGTGAACCTGGAAAAGTGCGGGGTGACCCTATCTCAGGTAACAGTGTTCATGGGCATTGCCCTGGATTCAGTCTCTATGACCGCTTGTCCATTCCCGCAGCAGGTCAGCGATATTTTAAGCTTGCTCCTGGATTTCCGGCGTGGCAGCACTCCTCCACTTGGTCTATTTCTACGCCTTCTGGGGATGCTCACTGCTATGTCCATTGTGGTGCCCCTAGGACTGCTCTCAATGTGGCCCCTTCAAATGTGACTGTAGGGCCTGCATCTGGATCCCGCACGGTCTGCACACAGACACAGGAGGCTTTGTGTCGTGCCTCCAGTCTCTGTCCCGTTTGTGAGACAGGTTGTATCTCACGGTCGGGGTTCCGCTTGGCCCCCTCCTGTGTCGGAGGAAGGTTGTCCACACAGATGGGTCCTCCGTGGGTTGCGGCGCGACCTGGCAGGGCCACATGGCACAGAGGACATGGTCCCCACAGCACAGCCAGGAGCACATCAATACCCTGGAATTGATAGCATTGTGGCTGGCACTTTCATCTTTTCTTTCAGGGTTGTAGAACAGGCATGTACTTGTGAGACCAGAGAACACCACTGTTGTCTTTCATGTGAATCATCAAGGAGGGAAAAAGTGGAGAGTGTTTTCCTTGACCCGACATATCCTGGTCTTGGCGGCTCCACATTTTGCCACCCTCAGGACAGCCTGCATCCCAGGCTTGCAGAACATGCTTTTGAACTTTCTGTCTCACCAGAAACCGCTTCCTGGGGAGTGGATGCTACACCCGGACGTGGTGAGTTGTATCTGGGGAACCCTTGGCAGGGGGGTATGGACCTCTTTGCCTCCAGGGACACACCCCACTGTCTCCTCTGGTTCTCCCTGATGTACAGCGCCAGTCCTCTGGGTTGCGATGCGCTGCCGCACGACTGGCCCCAGACTTTCCTTTATGCTTTCCACCCCTTCGCCTTAATTTTTCAACTCTCCTGAGGGTTCTCCCGGAGGGGCACAAGCTTCTATTCGTGGCCCCGCTCTGGTTGGCGAGGACTTGGTTTCTTCTGCTGTGCAGGCTTTGCTCTGGCTTGCTGATGTGCCTCCCCTCCAGGAGGGATCTCTTCTCCCCCCATTCGGGGATCGGATTCTTCACCCCGACCCGGGGCGCCTCAGGCTGTGGGTTTGGCCCCTTCAAGGCCCGACTCCACCTTCTCCCGATACGGTGTGGAGGTAGGCCGCATGATGGCTAGTGCATGGGCACCATCCACTAGGACCATTTAACCAACAAATGGACTGTCTTTGAGAACTGGTGAGGGACTAGATCCCTTATGTTGCCCAGTTTCTGGCATGCTTGCCTTCCTTCAGGGGCTGCTGAGTCAGGTGCGGTCCCCGTCCACCTTGAAGGTGTACATGGCTGCAATTTTGCATTGGCATGTAGGACTGAATGGTTGCTCCGTGGGCCGGGGTAAGGATGCTGCCCTGTTCCTGAGAGGTGCCAGGCGCTTGCATCCATCTGCATGTCCTGTGGCACTAGCATGGGACCTTTCTTTAATACTGGAGGCTCTTCGGTGACCCCCATTTGAGCCCTTGGCTGTGGTGGGTGTTGCTGAAGACTGCTTGCCTTTTGGCAATGACCCCAGCTGAGCGTGTCGGGAATTACACGCTCTGTCCGTGAGTGAACAGTGATGCCGATGGAACCCTGATGGTTCAGGTGTTACACTGTGGACTACTCCATCCTTTTTTCCTAAGGTGCCATTTGCGGTGGGCTATGCCCAGCCGCTTCACTTTGCCCATTTCTACTCTGGGAATCCTTCTGAGCCTCTCTGCCCCTGTTTGTGCACTCGAGGCGTATGTCAGTGCCACAGTGACCTTACGGAAGGCCTTTTCATGTTACATAAGCTCACGGAAAGGCCAAGTCCTAATTAAACAACGGCTGGCCCACTGGATTGTGGGGGTGATTACTGAGGCTTATGCTCGACAGGGCAGACCTCTGCCTGTGGTAGTGAGATGCCACTCCACAAGGGGCCTGTCGACCTCGTGGGCTGCTATGACTGGAGTGCCGCTGGACGTCATTTGCCAGGCAGCCTCTTCCCCAGACACCTTTGGCAGATTTTACAGAGTGAATGTGTCCACACCCCCATCCCCTACAGGGCATCCTGGAGCTGCAGCCTTCTACTTCCTGCTGAGGTATGTGTTATTATGGCTGTTACTTGTCTGGATTGCGGATTCCTCGTGACCTTGTTGTTATGCGTTATCCATTGCTTGAAACACCACCTCTGGCGGTCAGTAGGGATAAAATAGAATGAAGGTCACGACCGTAACTACGATTCTATGAATATCGGATGACCGCCAGAGTGCTTGGTCCCTCGGAATCCTTGTACTCACAAGAATATTACTGGGACTGAGCTCCTGGTGTCAATTGATTATATAGACTTACGTTGATCATCCGTAGGTCACGAGTGACTTTTTTGTTATTATTTCTCAAATTGTACATGCAAAAGGATGATCATTCAGTGCTTGAAGCACCGCCTCTGGCAGTCATCCGGCATTCACAGAACTGTAGTTATAGTCGAAACCTTCATTACTTTACTTGTCAAAAACTTTAACACTTCCCAGGCATAGGTCAGCCGGATCAGGATATATAATATGAGCTGTTATCTTTAGAAGCCTTGTGGTTAATGCCTTGCAGATGACGTTAAGATTTGCATTCATAAATGATATTGGGTGGTAGCTAGATGGATGTGTTGGATCATTATCAGGCTTGAGGATAAGATTTATGTTAGCGCAATTAATGTTTGGAGAGAATATCAAAGTTTCCTGAAATTCTGTGACCACCTGTTGGAAGGTGGGGGCCAGCAGTGGCCAGAACTCTTTGTAGAATTTTGGAGGGAACCATCAGGTCCTGGAGCTTTGCCATTAGGCGTACTTTAAGTGCTTCATGGAGTTAACTTGCTGCTAAAGGTTTTTTCTCTTCCTCGTGTAGTTTAGGAAGATTGATCTGATTTAAAATTTCATCTGTCAGATTTGAAATCATATTATTTGAATCAATATTGTTTCAGTATAGATTTTTGTAAACATTTACAAAAAGTTTATTAATTTCTTTAGGATCATTAGTTGGCATACCATTAATACCAGTTATTGCTGAAATTCTTACCTTTTATTTATTCTCTTTTAATAACTTGCAAAACTTTTGCTAGATTTTTTTCTATGATCAAAGTTATCCAACTGCAATCTCTGGATTTGGAATTTTATTCTTGCCTTCATTATTTTATTAAGTTTTGATTTTAAATTTCTTATTTCAATTTTCTTCTTGGGATCGAGCATAAGTCATTTCTAAGTCTTTAATTTTCTGTTCTAGTTCCACTTCAGCTGCTTTTCTTTTTTTTCCCTATATAATGAAAAAGAAACAATTTTCCCATGCAAAATGCATTTATTTAAAAAATGTGTCCACTCTCCCTCAGACAACCTGGTAAAATCTTCATCTTGAAGTAATGATTTGTTAAACCTCCAAAGCTTTACAGGTGGTGTTAATGTTTTTCATTACCATCATAGTTACTGGTGCGTGGTCCCTTAAGGAAATGGGATGAATTTGTGCCTCAAATACCTTATTCATAACATATTTGCAAATTAGAAAGAAGTCTATATGGGAATAAGAATGGTGAAAAGGTGAGAGTAAATTCCTTATCTGACAGGTGACAAGAGAACCAGACATCTCTCAGACCAAACATCTTCCATATACTGCTTTAGTGTATTAACTGACTGAAGGTCATGAAGTGCAGATGATCTGCTGAGCCTGTCTAACTCTGTGTTCAGAGTGAGGTCAAAATCTCCTCCCACCACAAGTGCTGTTCCATTCGGAGTTGACAGGGCAGAAGAGAGACTGTGATAAAAGTTGGAATCATCTACATTTCAACCGTATACATCAACTGTCTCTACAGCGCGAGCTCCCTCTGCGCAGCGCTTCTGCCTCACAGAAGAAAGAGCACGTCTGTGGTACAGGATCTCCTTTGGAAACTGATCATTAAACACACAGGTTTGGTTTCTTTTGATTTTACACAAGACAGTACTCTGTTTGACGAGTTGGTTTAAAATACATTCACAGATGTGCCTTCATTTAACCCAAAAGTTGTGAATTAACCCAGCATTATAGAAAAAGAAGTTACCTTTGCAAAAAATAAACTCAAGAACATTGGTTAAAATTTCTGTCATGAACCATGTCAACTGTCTGTCATGATTTGGTTGGGTTGAGGACACAAACACAGAGACAAGTTGGAGGAGAGTGGTGAGTGAAGATGATTTTACAGTAATTAATAAAAAGGATGAGAAAAAGCAGGTGTGACCAAAGAATCTGACAAAAAGTAAGTTAAACAAGGAGTATACATACTGGGGACTTTGACTACTGAATGCAACACAGGAAAGTAAATGTACAGATAAGGAACATTTGTGGATTTGTGGTGGTGTATTAAACACATGCACTGAGGGAAAGTATTGAGTGAACCACAGAACACAGAAAAACAGAACACTAGAAGGACTAAAAATGTAAACAGGAAAATCTATTAAAATTATAACTGCATAGCAGTTATGAATGGGTTCCAAGCCCTTCCCAGCAAGTCCACCCCCAGCCCTGCCCCTACCAGCACGCCATGTAACACGCCCAGCCAAACCAGCATGTGATCATTTAATATAACCACATTTCCAAAGGGTAAGGTTTGAACTTGCTAAGGAGGCGATAACAAAAATAGGTTTTGCAAATTACACAACATTGCTGCTAATTAGCATAACTATGATTTTTTACAAAGCTCACTTGATTTAGAATGACTCAAAAGAACATCCAGGAATAGTGATTTAGTCTCTGCATACAGCAGTTTCAGAGAGTCCCAAGGGACGTCTCCAGGCATACCATTAAAGGTCCACAAAGAAATAAACACCCGAGATTGGGTGGGAGTTCTAGAAAGGAGTGGCAGAAGTAGCCCCTAACTGGTGAACCAGCGCCTGAAAATAGGCTCACCATGTTGGACCATTTGTTTACTGAATATTGGACCATTTGTACGTTGCTGGACGCCATCAGCCATTTTGTACCCCAGGATAGTCCGCTACTACAAATTCCAGTGGGCACCGCGGCTGAAAGGATGGGGCGTTGCAGCTCTGATGTCACAGTGGGCTATATAACATACTCTGAGACCACCCCCTGGGGCGCAGCACTCTGGAGAAGAAATCCCACGTGGACTTTCATTCATTCTCCCATTGGCCAGAAAACTAAGCGAATTAAGCTTACAAGAATAAGAAGGCTTGTAAGTTTCAACTTTACCGATCGAAGATGTGGATTTAACATGTAACCAAAAAAACCATGGAGGTTTCAAGGAGAAGAAATTTTCATCCTTGTTTTTTTTTGTTCCAGTCGACTAGTGACGGTCCATTATATTTTTCACCTTTCTGCCAAGGAGGCCAAAGGACGAGGACGGACCGCTCTCCTGAGTTACCCACGGATGCGTGGAAATTCTTCCCGCCCCCTCCTTTTTTTTCTACCTCTCTGCTCCAAGGAAGACTACACCAAGTAAAGTCCGTTCGTTTTTTTAATTTCTATTAAAATAGCTTGGGTAGGATAGAGTAGGATTTTAGGGCAATTTAGAATCGCCACTTATAGTCTAATGTGTTTGAAGTGTATTTGTATGCCAAGTGTTATTGAATTTTGATGATCGCTGGACTCTGAAGCCACCGAGCTTCGCAAGTTGTGTTTTACTGTGTGAACACCTGAGCGCAGGTTCGCTGTAAAGCTGAGCTGCTATAATGACCTTATGGTGAAAATCAACCATTTTCTTTGTCTTCAGCTTCATGTTTTATTGGTTGCTGCCAGAAGTTTTATAACTCTTTGTGTGCGCTGAGCTTGCAGCGCTGGTTGAAGTTTTACGACCCTTGACGCCTGGTGGGGGAAGTTACAGTCAAAGCTTCGCTTAGCATAATATTTCTCTTGTATTTTGCCATAACTGTCATAACTGCTGGTTTGATTTAATCAACACTCAAGGCTGTTTTATTGTGTTTAGTTAGATATTTTTTCCCCTTTTGAGTAGAAATTTGCATGTTTGATTAGGTGAAGATTATTGAATCGGAAGAGCGAGTTGTATCAGGGCTGTTGATTTAATAAATATTCACATAGATAAAGTGTTGGCGTTTATTTTGTGCAAGAGTGATTTGTCAGTCAAAATAAGGTTAAAGTTCCCCACGTTTCGGCAGACACGGTTGATCTAATAATAGTTATCAACTATTACTGAGAATTTAATAATTGTAATTATCAAGGGCTTTGAGCCACCATTACAAGACCAGAGGACATCTCTGTTTTCGATTCATAAAGGAGGATTTTTGGTTAAGAAATTAATTTTCTCAAATTATGATTTTAAATTATAATTCTTGATAAATATTAATTAATCAATAATCATAATCCCAACACCCAAACAGTGCCCGAGCACCTGACCGATGCCCCGCACTGAACCAGTTCCCCAGCTTGTGGAAATTGCCGCATTCAACCAATGCCCCTGCGTGTAGCACATTCAAAAATGTAAAATCTGCCAAGTCCCCCATGGGTATTAGCAAGATGTTCAACTAAACTTCTATGTAAAACTTTAATGTGAAATTGTATGGGTCTTTTAAACTGAGATGAAGAAATTCCATCAATAAAGGCCTCTCTTTTCATATTAAATGTTGGAGATATTTTCTTACAGCATTTCAAGCTGCATAAAATGTAATCTAGCTTTGATCATGTCCACAGCAGAGGATCTATACTTCAGTAAGACAGTAACAACTGAATTGTGCACTCTGTCATGTGTACATTTCTGTGTGGCTTATTCTGCTGTGTACTAATCTGAGGTGTCGGGTTAAGCAATGTTCATTGTAGGCTACTGTGTTAAACTGGAGTACAAATTCACATTGACCTTGTACAGCAATGTTGTACAGCCTTAAAAGATAGAATCACTTGAGAGACTCATTTTGCCTCTTTTAACCCGAAAAGAAAAAGGCTCTATAAATCAGGTACAATAGAGTGCTGTGATACTCTGTTTAATAGATGTTTCTTATTATCTTTGTTTTCTTTTATGTCTTAAGTGAATAATTTCTTTATAAGGTATTTATATTCGTTTATTCATTTCTTGCACAATGGGAGTATTAATTTAATCAGTTTTCCAAACTGCAATAACTTCATATATTTGCTCCTTTGTGGTTTCTTACCGGATACTCTGTCTCGTGAAGCTGTCAGGGTCCTGGGCAGTGAAAGTTGTCAGCAAAGACCTCACTGGCAAACCTTCCTCCACTTTAGTAGTTTTGGGGTTGGGGTCAAACTTTGGACTCTCGTTGATGTCCAGGATTCGCACCGACACAGTTGCTGTGGACTGACGAGGGAGATGGATGCCTTGGGCCAGTGGGATTGCATTTTCTGCCTCCACAATTAGCATGAATGAACGGGTCAACTCAAAATCTATGGGCTGTCAAAAGAGAGGAGGGCAGGTTGAGAGATGGGCTGGAGTGCATATCCTAAAAAATAAAAATATAACAAACAACCCTATTCTTCATTACAAAATAATCTTTGCTCTCTGTAAACCTAGGTTCCTACACATTTTTTTCTTAAAAATTCCATACATTATGAACATGAAAACATTTCGCCAGTTGGGTTTTATCATCGATATATATTGCTGAATTGGACATCACGTGACTACAGTATGACACACATGCCCCATTGCTATGCACTGAGTCAGGACTCCGGACTTCTTTTAAAGGACAACAAAGTTCCATGAGTAGAATGACATATTGCATTGACAGTGTACTTGAATGTAACCAAGATACATTTATATAAATAGACAAAATAAGCGACCAACACAGTTATGCCATAAAAAGAAGTACATTTTTTAAAATACTGAAACAAAAATAAAATTATTTAAAACAAGGATTTCAATAATGATATACATTTTTGTGTAGTTTATTAAGGGAACACAGAATCTGAATTCCTGGAATTTTAGCATTAGGCTAAAATAAGCTATGCTAACATTTTCAATCTTCACCACCAGTGTTTATGTCTTACCTGCTCCCTCATAAACAAATATTATTTTACAACACTTTGCTGCATTGGCGCTCAGTGCTTTTTTCATTTGTATCCTCTCCCTTTCTGCTCCTACTTTCCTCTTTGGCTGTCTTGCTCCATTTTACAAGCCCTGTGGGTACGTGGTGTGTATGTCTCTGCTCTGCTGTTGTGACAGACGGCTTTAGAAAAAGAAATGAAGGGGCGTCAGAGCTTCAGCAAGTTAGATATCTGAATGAACAGCATAAACATTGTTTATTTAAAAAAATCAAGCACGACCCAATGCCTGAGCTTGTGCGGGAGGTCAAGACATATTGACTAGAAAAAGTCAGGCTCACCTCCACGCACAGCGTGGGCTCTGGAACTCATCTCCCCGAGAGGGGCTGGACTCTCTTCTACTCCGGAGTGGCCCACGGGGAGAGGCAGCGGACTGGGGTGGGTTTACTTGTTGCCCCCCAGCTCAGCCTTCTCGTTTTGGGGTTTACCCTAGTGGATGAGAGGGTCGCATCCCTTCGCCTTTGGGTTGGGGACAGGTCTCTGACTGTTGTTTCGGCCTATGGGCCGAGTCGTAGTGCGGAGTACCCGGCCTTCTTGGCGTCCCTGTTGGGGGTGCTGGATAGTGCCCCTTCCGGGGACTCCATTATTCTGCTGGGGAACTTCAACACCTACGTAGGAAACGACAGTGACACCTGGAGAGGCGTGCTCGGGAGGAATAGCCTCCCCGATCCTGGAACACCTCCCGAGGAAGGTGTTCCAGGATCTTCCAGGACTTCTGTGCTAGTCACTGATTGTCCATAATGAACACCATGTTCAAGCATAAGGTTGTTCATCAGTGCACTTGGCACCAGGACACCCTAGGCAGGAGGTCGATGATCGACTTTGTTGTCGTGTCGTCAGATCTTCGCATGTTTTGGACACTTGGGTGAAGAGAGAGGCTGAGCTATCCACTGACTTGGTGGTGAGTTGGATCCGGTGGAAGAGGAGAAAGCCGGTCAGACTTGGCAGGCACATGTGCATAGTGAGGGTCTGCTGGGAACGCCTGGCAGAACCCTCAGCCAGGGATGTATTCAACTCCCACCTCTGGGAGAGCTTTGACCAGATTGCGGGGCATGTTGGAGACATAGGGTCCGAGTGGACCATGTTCTCCGCATCTATTGTCGATGCTGCTGCCCGTAGCTGTGGCCGTAAGGTCTGCCATGCCGGTCACAGCGGCAATCCCGAACCCGGTGGTGGACACCGGCACTAAGGGACGCTCTCAAGGTGAAGAAGGAGTCCTATCGGCTGTGGTTGGCTTGTGGGACTCCTGAGGCGGCTGACGGCTACTGTGAGGCCAAAAAAACGGGCCTGGGAGGAGTTCGGTGAGGCCATAGAGAAGGACTACCGATTGGCCTCGAAGCAATTCTGGCAAACCGTCCGGGGCCTCAGGAGGGGGAAGCAGTGCTTCACTAACACTGTTTACAGTGGGGGTGGGGAGCTGCTGACCTCGACTGTGGACATTATCGGGCGGGGAAGGAGCACTTTGAGGATCTCCTCAACCCTGCCGTCATGCATTCTCTGGTGGAAGCAGGGGCTGGGGACTAGGGGGTGGACTCTTTCATCATCCAGGCTGAAGTCACTGAGGTGGTTAAAAACCTCACGGTGGCAGGGCTTCAGGGGTGGATGAGATCCGCAGCGGACTGGGGTACCGCAGGTTTCTGAATGTTGTGGGGCTGTCATGGTTGGCACGCCTCTTCAACATTGCATGGCGGTCGGGGACAGTGCCTCTGGACCGGCAGACTGGGGTGTTGGTCCCCCTTCATAAGAAGGGTGACCGGAGGGTGCATTCCAACTATAGGGGGATAACACTCCTCAGCCTCCCTGGTAAGGCCTACACCAGGGTATTGGAGAGGAGAGTCCGGACAATAGTCAAACCTCGGCTTCAGGAGGAGCAGTGTGGTTTTCGTCTCGGCCGTGGAACACTAGACCAGCTCTACACCCTCTGCAGGGTACTCGAGGGTTCATGGGAGAAGGCATTCGACTTTGTCCCTCGTGGTGTCCTGTGGGGGGGTGCTCCAGGAGTATGTAGTCGGGGTGTTTCTGAGTGTGAAGCGGCTGGGATTAGGATCAGCTCCTCCAAGTCCAAGGTCATGTCTCTCGACCGGAAAAGGGTGGCTTATCCTCTTCAGGTTGAAGGGGAGTTCCTGCCTCAAGTGGAGGAGTTCAAGTATCTTGGGCTTGGGTTCACGAGTGAGGGGATAATGGAGTGGGAGATTGACAGAAGGATCTGTGTGGCTGCTGCAGTAATGGGGACGCTGTGCCGGTCCATTGTGGTGAAGAGAGAGCTGAGCTGAAAAGCGAAGCTCTTGATTTACCGGTCGTCACCCAGGCTACGTTCCTACCATCACCTATGGCCATGACCGAAATAACGAGATCCCGGAGACAAGCGGCTGAAATGAGCTTCCTCCGTAAGGTGGCCGGGCACTCCCTTAGAGATAGGGTGAGGAGCTCGGCCATCTGGGAGGGGCTCGGAGTAGAGCCGCTGCTCCTCCAAAAAGTGAGAGGACCCAGGTGAGGTGGCTCGGGCATCTATATCGGATGCCTCCTGGACACCTTCCTCGGGAGGTGTTCCAGTCCAGGCACGTCCCACCGGGAGGAGGCCCAGGGAACAGCCCAAGACACGCTGGAGGGACTATGTCTCTCAGCTGGCCTGGGAACACCTTGGGAGGAGCTGGAGGAGGTGTCTGGGGAGAAGGACGTCTGGGTGTCTCTACTGGGTCTGCTGTCCCCGCGACCCAGTCCTGGACGAAGCGGAAGACGACGAGTACAAGTACAAGAAGCACGACCCAAACCAAGCCTTTGGTCCCAGTCCTCCTGATGGCCAGTCTGCTCCTGGGCCTAGGTGACAGGAGTCACATGAACCCTATTTTGATATATTAGTTTAGAAATTCCATCATCAAGGTCAGAAACATAAAGAAAACCAAAACAACACAATGGAGCTTGAGCTGTTAAAAATCAATTAACAGCATGGTGATTTTTATAGCATCTCTGTAGGTGTACCTGTCAACACTATAACTAACATTTTCCACATTGCTTATATATTTATGCTTATATATTTAGAGTGGGGAGAACAAGTATTTTACACACTGCTGACTTTGTATGTTTTCCCACTTGCAAAGCATGTTGAAGTCTTTCATTTCTATCATAGGTACTCTTCAACTATGAGTGATGGAATCTAAAACAAAAATCTAGAAAATCACATTGTGTGATTTTTAAGTAATTTATCTGCATTTTATTGCTTGACATAAGTATTTGATACATCAGAAAAACAAAACGTAATATTTGGTACAGAAACATTTGTTTTCAATAACAGATATCTAATATTTTCTGTAGTTCTTGACAGGGTTTGTACACATTGCTGCAAAGATTTTGGAACACTCCTCCATATAGATCTTCGTCAGATCCTTTAGGCTTCGGGGCTGTCGCTGGGCAATACAGACTTTCAGCTCCCTCCAAAGATTTGTTATTGGGTTTAGGTCTGGAGACTGGCCCGGCCACTACAGGACCTTGAGATGCTTCTTATGGAGCCACTCCTTAGTTACCTGGCTAGGTGTTTTGGGTCGTGGTTATGCTGGAAGACCCAGCCACGACTCATCTTCAATACCCTTACCGAGGGAAGGAGGTTGTTGACTAAGATCTCCATCCATCCTCCCCTCAATACAGTGCAGTTGTCCTGTCCCCTTTGCAGAAAAGCATCCCCAAAAATTATGTTTCCACCTCCATACGTCACGGTAGGGATGGTGTTCTTGGGGTTGGACTCCTTTTTCTTCCTCCAATCACGGCGAGTGGAGGTTAGACCTAAAAGCTCTATTTTTGTCTTATCAGACCACATGACCTTCTCCCATTCCTCCTCTGGATCATCCAGATGTTCATTGGCAAACTTCAGACGGACCTGGACATGCGCTGGCTTGAGCAGGTGGACCTTGCGTGCGCTGCAGGATTTTAATCCATGACAACGTAGTGTGTTACTAATGTTCTTCTTTGAGACTGTAGTCCCAGCTCTCTTCAGGTCATTGACTAGGTCCTCTCATGTAGTTCTTGGCTGATCCCTCACCTTGCTTATGATCATTGATGTCCCACGAGGTGAGATCTTGCATGGAGCTTTAGACTGAGGTGAGATTGACCGTCATCTTGAATTTCTTCCATTTTCTTATAATTGCATTAACTGTGGTTGCCTTCTCACCAAGCTGCTTGGCTATTTTCCTGTAGCCCATCCCAGCCTTGTGCAGATCTACTATTTTATCCCTGATGTCCTCACATAGCTCTCTAGTCTTGGCCATTGTGGAGAGGTTGGAGTTTGTTCGATTGAGTGTGTGGACAGGTGTCTTTTATACAGATAACCAGTTCCAACAGGTGCAGTTAATACAGGTAATGAGTGGAGAACAGGAGGGCTTCTTAAAGAAGAACTAACAGGCCTGTGAAAGCTGGGATTCTTACTGGTTGTTAAGTGATCAAATACTTATGTCATCCAATACAATGCTAATAAATAACTTAAAAATTAATGTGAGGTTCTGGGTTTTGTTTTAGATTCTGGCAGTGTATCAAATACTTGTTCTCCCAACTATGCTTAGGGAGAGTTAAAATATCTGTGTTTCATAACATCGGCAAATTTGAGACATATTTTATAACAAGCAGACAAGAAAGGGTGCTGTGACATGCATGGTTATGTTGACAGCTAATAGGCAATGTCCAATCCAGTAGTATATATTGATGGGCTCTATTGTCTATGTTTCAAAAGTCTTAAAACAAACCATATATATGTATATATATATATATATATATATATATATATACATATATATCAGATTTTAAGACCACCAGCAAATCGTAGAAAGCATCAGTGAAACGTTTGGGAGCAGTACAACATTCTTCATGACCGACATGCAGATTGCTATATTTACAATGTCGATGCTGGAGTTTAGTTGTAGTAGAGCTTCTTAGCTTTAAAACACTGGGTAACCTTATGGGTATTTTGAGATGTCCACCAGGTTTTATAATTATGTCTATCCTGTCCTTATTTTACTCCAGTACCAGCACATAATCACAATCTTTATATTCTCTGCCATTTACTTACACTATTTACAAACAATCATTGATCAAAATGTGCAATTTCTGTATGTTAGTGGTGTCTATATTACACCCCACCTTGACCACAGTGATCAAGCCCTCATTCGTGGTGGGATCAGTGGGAATGGAGAAGTGCCCATTGCGGTCTCCAGAGATGATCCGGTACATTGTGTTCCAGGCTGGCGTAAGGGGCTGGTCTTTGTCTGTCACGCTGAGGTTAGCAACAATTACATTCACTCTGTTCTCATGAACTTCACCGAAGAACTGAGGACAAAAAAAAAAACACATTGCATTTTACTACAAAGACAACAATGGAATTATACCATATCATAATAGTATTATAGGCAACAATTACTAGAAATCCTAATGGAAAATGGATCTTCTTCAAACACTTTTTTCCCAGAAGTATCTAAATATCGGATGTTCAATTGGCTGTCTACTCTGCCAACACTAGCTCTGTCTGCTTAAGTGCTATTTTCCTGGGTTGCAAAAATTACTTGTGTGTGTGTGTGTGTGTGTGCATACTGCGTCTGTGGTGAATTCAGGAGGGTTGTCATTGACATCAGTGATCCTGATGACAGTGGTGGCAGTGTTGGAAAGGCCGTAAGTAGGATTTCCTTCTATGTCAGTAGCCTGGATAATTAGGGTGTACTGAGGGACTTTCTGGAACAAAACAGAAAACAGACGAAGTGTACATCATAGGCAGGAGTACATCTGAATTTTGCTAGATTTTCTAATGGTCCCATGGACCATTTAGATGTATGCTGTCATTCAACCGCTGGTTGTCAAGGTGGTGTCCTCAAACCCACTACATTGGTTATTGGGCTACATTGATAAGTGGCAAACATCTTTGGGAAAACCTGGTCTGATCCAGAGAGATGGCATCCATCCCACTTTGGACAGAGCAGCTCTTCTTTCTAGGAATCTGGCCGAATTGATTAGCACTCCAAAACTTTGACAACCCAGGGTTCAGACCAGGAAGCAGGATCATAGTTTAACAATTTAATTCAGTTTTATTTATATAGCGCCAATTCACAACATGTCTTCTCAAGGCAATTTAGTCAATTCAATCGAATGATACAGATTTAAAGTCAGGTCCATATATTCCAATTAATCCTAACTATCAAATACTGCAGTCAGATTTAGTTTATTATTCAAATTGATTAAAACGGGAAATCTAGCAGATTGCATCCAGTCAGTGACTTGCATCATTCACTCCTCCATGATGAACATGTAGAGATAGTGGACAGTTGCTTGCATTGTGTCGTTGACTTTGCGGCAATCCCTCAGACTGAGCATGCATGTAATGACAGTGGAGAGGAAAACAACTTTTTAACAGGAAGAAACCTCCAGAACCAGGCTCAGAGTGAGCAGCCATCTGCCACGACCGACTGGGGGTTTGAGAGCAGAGACACAAAAGAAGCACAGAACCACTGATCCAGGAGTACCTACTCTATGTGGAAGAAAAGTGAAACATTAATGGTTATAGCTCGTTTTAAGGCATTGATCTAGGAGAGAAAGACAGCTAAGCAGATGAGCCAGTTTTCAAGTCTAGAGTATGAAAGACAGCAAATACAGTTAGTCACAGTAGAAGCTCAGCCAGTTGCTATGTCTGGGAGAGACAAGGTTAAACACTGTACTGTCACCCACCTAGTATTCATTTAAGACATTGTTTTGCCCATGGCTAAAATCTAATGAATGAAAAAGTAATCTAAATAGAGCAAAACATGAAAATTTCATTTAAAATAAACTTAGACTGAACAGAAAAATAAAACAATTAAATGTGGGTTATTGAACACAAGATCTCTCTCTTCAAAGACTCTTAGTTAATGACTTGATTTGTAATAATCAGACTGAATTATTTTGTCTCGCAGTAACCTTGCTGCAGCAATAAGATTATGTTAGTATATATGAGTCAACTCCTTTTCTAATCATTTAGTTTTCACATTTCCTAAAAAACATTACCCCCCATCTGTGAGAAGAAGAATTTCAAATTCTCCTTCTCACATATAAAGCCCTTAAAGCTATAGTAGGTAGCTTTTGTAAAAATGTATTCCGTACATATGAGTGAAAACTGTCACTGTGTCCTGACAGAATATGAGACAGATAATATGTGAAAAAATCAAGCTCCTCTGGCTCATCCAAGAGCAAGGAGGAATGTCTTAACAGTGTCAATTACACTCGTGTGGGGGTGAGGTGCCGATCATCCCCCTACCTGCACAGCATGTACCATCGTTTAAAATAGACATTGCCAGTGTGCTACAGCTATGCTAATGGCGGAGACACAACATAAAGTTACAAGAAAACTGAAAATTTCTTGAGTGGCAACTACTCAGAAGACAAACACAGGTGAACAGAAGAAGGTCAATGACGAAAAGCAAGCAGTGCGTTCATGGTAGGCTCTGCAGTTAACGCAGGAGCTGTGGAGGGAGGGCTGTAGCACAGCGAAGAACAGGGGGAGGGACCTCTAAAGTGTACTTGTTCAAAGTTTCAGGCTAAGTACAGGTTTTCTCAGAAGTCCCTACTGCAGCTTTAATAATCAAGCTCCATTATACTTAAGAGATCTGATTGTTTCGTTTGTTCCTAACAAAATACTCACTTCTCAGACTTCAGGTTTACTGGTGGTTTCTAGAATTTCTAAAAGTAGAATGAAAGACAAATCCTTTAGTTATCAGGCTCCTCTCCTGTGGAACCAACTCCCAGTTTTAGTCCGTGAGGCAGACACCCTGTTTACTCTTAGGACTAAGCATTCAACTTTCCTTTTTCATAAAACTTAGAGTGGCTAAAGTTATCGTGGGCTATCTCTAATGACCTCTTTCCATCACTCTGCTACATTCTCATACTACTCTTTAATTTTGTGTTATTTGCTGTTATTTCAACTTTTAACTTTATGTTCTCTCTCTGTTTTTTCTCTTCCTACAGCTACTAGCCTGGCTCTGTGTTTAGCTGTGACCTTCCTGGAGGGGGGCATCAGCTGAGCTAGTGCTGTCAACAACTTAATGTTCTTCTATAGATGATACACTTGGCCCTATCTTTCAGTTTTTAACCCTGTCTCTCTCCTAGACATAACTACTGGATGAGCTTTTACTGTGACTAACTGTGAAGCCACTGAAGGAGCTACTTGGTAGTTACTTTGTGACCCAGATCAGGTTTTACTGTGATGGCCCACAAATGGGCCAACAACACAATGTCCCCTTACTTGCCACTTCACCGGGGCACAGGACAGAGCTGCCCCCTGTTGCCTCTCTTATTAGCTATTCGAGCCTCTGGAACGTTGCTGTGCGTGGGGATGCTGAGATCGAGGGAATATAAAGGAGAGGCTGAGAGGATAAAGTTTCTCTTTAGAGAATTATATACAGCTAATTTTCTACCTCTGCTAACCAAAAGAAGATTTGAGTCGCTGGAACCTTCCAATATCACTCGGGGGTAGAAATAGTACAATAAAAATGAACACACTTCAAAATATTTTTATATGTTTTTCTTGTCATTGGACAAACTGGACTGGATGGTGGAGGGGGCCTCGGAAGGAGGGCCAGAAACAAAAACCAAAAACAACCCAAAAGTTCAGGCGGGCTACTATGAGATCGTCCAGAGCTGGCACAGAGTTCAGGCGGACAGCCGGAAGGTCGTCCCAAGCTGGCACAGAGTTCGGGAGGGCAACCAGGAAGCCGTCCCGTGCAGGAACAAAGTTCAGGCAGGAGCCAGGACCCTTGATGTAGAGACCTGGGCGGCTGGCAGCAGCGACGTCAACGAAGACCTAGACGCTGACAAAGAAGTAGGAACCTGGGCGGCCGGCGGCAGCGACAAAGGCAAAGATAAGGAGACTGATCTTGAGGCTGACAACGAAGTCGGCGAAGACATGGAGACCGGCAGAGACGTAGGAACCTTGGCAGTCGGCAAAGACGGCGACCTGGAGGCTGGCAGAGGTGTGGAGACCTTACCTGGCCGGCGAAGATGGGGACCTGGAGGCCAGCAGAGGCGTGGAGACCTGGGCAGCCTACAGCGGACGCGCAGCAGTCTGGGCAGCCAGCGGCGGTGACGAAGGTGAGGACCTGCAGACCAGTCATCCTTGATTCTCAACGCCTGGCGAACCCTTGGAGGCAGAGATGGTGCCTGGCGGAGGCAGGACCAGGAACAGGACCAGACAGCGGTTTGACCTTGAACTGCTCAGGAACAGGATCAGATAGCGGGTAGTCCTCGAACCCTTCATCGTCGAGTTTAGCGACCAGGACAAGGACAAGTTTCTCCTTGAACCGCTCGGGAACAGGAACACGCAGAGGTTCATCCTCAAACCGCTCAGTAGCAGTATAAGGTGATGGTTTCTCCTTGAACCGCTCAGGAGCAGGATCATGCAGAGGGTCGTCCTCAAACCGCTCAGCAGCAGGATCAGGCAGTGACCTCGAACCCCTCGTCACTGGATTCAGTGGCCAAGACGAGGACCAGTCTCTTCTTGAACCCCTGAAAGGCCTTGGAACCACAAACTGGAGGTTGGGTACCTCCATCCTCTCAGAGGCATCTGTCTGACCCACAGCAGAGACTGGAGCGTTTGGCTGACCCACAGGGTCGAGGCGTTGCTGAGACCCTTAGTGGCGTGAGCAGGACCTGAGGCGTCGCAGAGACCCTCAGAGGCGTCAGCCGGACCCCAGATCATTGCAGCCGAGGTGTCGGCCGGATCCCTGATGACTGGAGCTGAGGCGTCGGCTGGACCTCCGATGACTGGAGCCAAGGTGTTGGCCGGACCACTGATGACTGGAGCCGAGGCATCGGCCGGACCTCCGATGACTGGAGCCGAGGCGTCGGCCGGACCTCTGATGACTGGAGCCGAGGCCTTGACCGGACCTCCAATAGCTAGAGCCGAGGCGTCGGCAAGACCCGCGATGACTGGAGCTGAGGCGGCATGCCGGCGTCTGCTACGTGTAGAGGTGGTAGAACCAGATCCCTTTGCACTGGAGACATGATGTAGGCTGAGCTGCAGGACGGCTCTGGAGACTTGGCGTGAGCTGAGCTGTAGCGTCGCTCTGGAGACCTGATGTGGGCTGAGCTGTAGAAGCGCTATGGAGACCTGACATGGATGAAGGTGGCCGGTAATTCTCCTCCATCTCTCCTCTAACAAAGGAGAAGGACGTAAGTAACAGTCCTTCTAAAAAGCTTGAGTTTGTAATTCTCCAGCTCATCAGGCTTCGGAAATATGAACTGGAGACAGCAGAGAGGATGTCGCAGCAGGCCTGGGAGAAGGTGCTGTGGCAGACAAAGGGGTGGGAAAAATCGCTGCAGCTGTATCAGTGGTGGACAATGGAACCTCCTCCTCGCTGGCTGAAAGGCTGGAAGTCAAGTTAAAGTACAATAATATTTCTTATGCCCTAGGGACAATTAACATCCAGCAGCCAGCACCGCCAGCAGTAAAACACAAAGAGCTTGATCTTCAAAAGGTTTGCGTGTACAAAACTGCATGCAAACCTCTTTGCAACAGCAAAGCTGGTCTACAAACGGGGTGGTATTCGTATTGCATGTGCAAAATCAGTGCAACTGTGGGCGCAAACATTTTAGCTTGTCTGCCTTCATGAATATGCAAAATGTATGATAATGACCCAAACGCGCAAATCCATGGGAAGAGGATATGCAAATTTATATCACCCGCAATGCGATTTTCAAAGCCTGCAACGGTTTGCGGGTGACACTTTTGGGTGTGGATTTAGCATGTTTGAAATGGAGGCCCTAACTGGGACACAAAAATGTCTGCTGTCACTTTGGCCAGAAGTAGGCATAGATAGAATGACAGATGACAGGGAGAGAGAACATTCTGTACATGTGTCAACAGATTTGGGTTGTCAAAAATAAAAATATAAAAAATAGATGAGAATAGAGGATTCTATGTTGGATTATCTAAGCTCTGATTTGGAGCCAATCACAAACAAAAGCCATGATATTTCCTTATGGTAAAATTCCTTGCAACACTTCATTCAACATCATTCCAGTGTAATATTGCTTTCTGCGATCATCTGCTGAACGCGCACAAACCTGATCATGGCAAATTGCGTACATAACCGATCAAGCGCACACAGCCTGTAATCACACATCATGCGAAAGACCCACTGTGCTTTGATGTTGATAATATAATTAACAGGAAAGAACTAAAGACATTATATGGCAGATTCAATCCTTCATTTGCAAACTAGATGCTAAAATCCCTTCTTAGATGAAAAATCACCATTTTAAGGCAGCTTTTCCATGTGGTGACAGAGACCGTGTATGCTTCAATCTTGTCACTAAAACAAACACATTGACAGTAACATTATGTCATTGCAGGGCAATTGGAGCTGGATTAGTTTGATTACGTTGTTTAAATGTGAACACATGGCAGGGGAGGGTTTTGTTTATACAGTAAAGAAATTATTTTGTGTCACCAAAAAACTATTTAAACAATCAAACACGTATATTGTTAAAATATTGGCAAAACATACTAAACGAATTTAGTAAAATCATCGGAAAATAATTTATTTTTAGGTACATAAATGTTCGATGTAACTTTTTTGCAGGACAGTTATTTGACGCTATGTTTTGAAATTAGCAAAGCTAATACATACAAATTGCCAACTCCTACAACACACTATTTTAATGTTGCTAATATTACGTTCAGGCTTAAATAGTGTGGTTGATTATGATAAACTCCGAACTCTTTAAACATATACTCTCAAAAAAAAAACAACAGAACCTGGTGAAAAGAATTAAAAGGGAGACAAATTAATTAACAGACATATTTGTCTTTTATATTGTTAATATTGACTGGCCAATTTGTTGCGAGTTACATCGAGCAAGATAAGAGAAATAATCTCGTCAGGCCAGATGACAAACTTGCTGAGAGTAGCACAACAAAAGTTAACTAACTGTAACAGTCCAGAAAAGCAAGGGCGGAACGGAACAGAAGGAAAAAAATCATCAACTGGATCATTTATAATGATGCAGCGTAACAATCTCTGCATATTTCTATCAACACAGCAGAGGATTTGTTTGTTTTTCCTCTTGTTCCAGCCAGTGGCAGCCAGCCAGGAGCACATGCAATTTCCTCATTTAAATACGGCGGTCTGCACCTGTTTTACACCTACTATCTATTGCATGCGCAATCTTTGAAAACCGCAGGCAGCACGCCCACTTATTACATGTCCAATTTATTTATAGTACACGCAAATTAACACCCGCTATTTGAGATCTTTGAAGATCAGGCCCAAAGACAACAATTTTGCTGAACACCATGACAATTCCCAACCTTCTACAAGTTGAAAGACCAACCCATCCGATACAAGTAAAAGGTAATACAAACTCGATGGTACAAGAATAGAACGTTTTCATAAAAGTAGAATAAACACAGATAGGAAGACAGTCCCAGTTTTTGTAAAATCGATAACCATTTCTTTTGTCTTGGAAACATATATCTTTTAAAAGAAGGACTCACACCACTGAAATCCCTGACCACTGGCCCGTGATCAGGATCATTACTACTGAGAAGGGACAATAAAACAGACTCATCAGCAAACTTTAACGTAACGGTGCCCATGCACACCACACCAGGCTGGTATTGATAGAACAGTAACTGACAAAGACTGAGAGCTGTTTGGCTAGTAATGCCTGATAATCAGGTGGGTTCCAGACTTATTCATTTTAATGAAAAATCAGTAAGTTCATTAATAATTGCCCTTGCCATTAGTAGTTATTCATAGCCAAACCGACATATTGTTGCACAGCAGTCCTAATGGGGACAAAGTGAGTGGAGGTAAGCTGGGGTTTATTGTCAACAACGGAATATGAAATGGAAGTAAGAGATGAAAAAATTATTAATTGGACCAGATTCTTGCAAAACAGCAACTCAAAGATGAACCCAACATACCTCCCGGTCAAGGCCTGCAGCCACAGTGATGATGGCACCAGTTCTGTTGTTTATGGTAAACATATTGTACGATGGGCTTTGGGGATTCTGTGAAAGTATCTTGTATCGCAACATCCCATTGGGCGTTTTTGGGTCATCCTTGTCCACGGCTGTCACAGTCATTACATAGGATCCTGCAGGAAAACAGGTAGTAAGTAAAAACACAGAAAGTCAGGAACTTGTGTACGTGCCAGTAACATTCATGTTACAAAAAAATGTTTCATCTTAGTTTGTTGGCCTAATAAATAGGCCTGATTTGGGATAAATGTCAGAATCTAGTTCATCTATCCAACTAACATATATCCAGAAGTCTTAGAATTTTTTTTTTTTTACAAAGTAGCTATTGCACTGTGCTTTTTATTGAGATGAGGCTTTTATTACCCTTCTAAAAAAAACATGTTTACTTGTCTCACATTTTTCTATCATTACTGCAATAGACTTTACATCTAACACTATAACTAAAGAATACAGTCTAAAGAGATTTACTTTGGTTTGTGTATATTTTATTTGAGAAAAGCTTGTTCTGAATTTGAAGTAAAGTTAGTAAAGCTGGGATGTCCAAACTTGGCAGGACCAAAAGCCATAAAACAACAACAAAAGCCACATTTATAATAAAAATGGAAGTTTTGTTCAAACGGAAGTTAACCTAATACGTTAATTATGCCAAAAACTAAGTGAACGTGAGACAGCAGTGTTCGCAATCTAATCAATCAACACTCGACTCCATTGTAAGATGAAACACTACTCTAAGGCCCCATAGTCTGACACCCTTTCTGGTTTGTGAACGGTGCTACTTCCAGTTTGCATGTGCGCAGACAAAAACATGTCCAAGAGCAGCAAACAGAACTAAGAGCGGAGGAAGCTGCACAATTTGGAGATGTGAAGAAGGGGTCAAGTTGTCAAAAAAGCAGAGAAGCAAGTAAAACAATGATGTCAAATAATGTTTGGTAATGTTGGTATGTGCTTTTATGAAATGAGCTGAGTTTTGGGGATGACACAGGGACTCATGTCAAACTTCAGTATGTGTTTAAGGTAGTAATGTTGTCATGACAATAAGCTAAACAGATGCCATAGTAGCAATTATATAATAAGCATGTTTAGCCTAAATGATTTCTAGCCAGTTGTGTTAATGGCAAACATTGTAGAATAACCCCAAATGGACAGAGTATGGCAGAATTCTGAAACCGGACAATGACATTTCCTGACTGTGAAATGAGAGGTATCCAATCTGCTAGATAGTATTCTCAACATCCTGTTAGCGGGTGTAGCAGAATTGATTCAGTAAATACACAGACTGAAAGCTGCTTGTTGCGATATCAATATACATTCCAAAAGTTAATAAATGTGATAGTGAGTTTGGACCAGAATGAACACTGGTTAATCCTTTACCTGCTGAACAGAGCTCAGAGTAGAGAGGGATAAAAGAGTGATGACGAGTCAGGAGAGTCAACTGGACAAATTACACTTAAAGTTCAGATAATGCTATGTCTATACAGTCATCTTCTTTACCTGTTTATTTTTTTCACTTTGTTCCCATTAGCACTTATCATGTGGCAATTTAAGGTCACAAATAACCCTAATCTGTCTGTTTTGGAGCAAGAAGGAAGTGAGATATATGGATAGAGCCAAACAATATCTGCTGAGCACAGAGGGGCAATCATTGTCCTTGAATCTAGAGCTGCAAAATACATTGAATCACATTCTTCATTGCAATATCAATGTATTCAATATCACAATTATAGGGGATGCTTCTTCCACTGCAAACAGTGGAAAAAGTCAGGAAAATGGGTTAATCATAAACGATATTGTCATTGCAATGCTCAGTGATGGTATCACACTTGTTATAATTGCAGACTCCAGTCAAAAGGTAACCTGATATTTTATATTTAATTGTATTTATGCTACAACCTTCTAGAACACAAAAGAGAACGAAAAATTTTAAAACAGACCTGACAATGCAGTTGGGTGATATAGTGGTGCAATAATTACACAAAGTTGGCTCCTGGCCCAAACCACTTGTCTTAAGAATGTCCAACTCCCCCACTTCCCTGAGTCCGTGTGTGTGTTCTTGTATTTGAGGCAGAGAGAGGATTGTCAAAAGACTTTAACCAGCAAAGAGAGGTCATTTTTGGAAATGAGAATATTTTCCTGGTCCCCACTTTTTTCATTCTGTTTTTGGGTTAGGGGTTAGGTTTAGGACCAAGTAATGAATTGAGTTTAGGTTAGGGTTGGGTATGTACTGGTAATGGTTAGGTTTAGGGTTAGGCCATAGAAATAAATGGAAGTCAATGCAAAGTCCTTGTAAAGCTGGAAAGACAAGGATGTGTGTGTGTGTGTATGTGTGTGTGAGTGAGAGAGAAAGAGACCTCTCCAGTTACACCACTGCCTTCTTGTTCATAAACAAGCAGATTATCTTCATTTGTGACTCTAAATTATTTTAATCTATACGTGCAGTTGGGAACAATTCTGTGTCGAACCTCTAATGTAACTTGGCGGAATTGACACAGCTGCATTAACCTGAGAATGAATAACTGAAAAATGTAGTAATCCTAACTTCATTACTTTGTAGTTAGCAGTACCGGAATATACATGTTATAATAGTTTAAATGCTTTCAAATAAAAACAAAAAAAAACAAACTGTATGTGAGAACTATACTCGTGCGAGTATTGGTAGACATGTAGGATCAGGATGTGGACAAGAAAAACAATTTTTTTTTTTATTGCTAAACACTTATTTGGATTTGTCCCTTTGCAGGTTGTCTAGTAAATAATAATATCTTTAATTTTTTATTTTTGAAAACATCAAGTTGCCAGACAGAAAGCCTAAAGATGAGTAGACCATACACCCAGTTGTTTATCCAAATGGAGCAATAAAGAGTTTAATGAACTTTCCATCCATTTCTTCAGGACTTCTGTGGTGAACTTGGTCCCACATCCAACTCTGTAGAGAGACGTTCAAGAAGCAGGGACTGTCCTCCATGCTGGCTAACACAGCTGTTTCTGGACACTGACTAAAGGGGAAAAGCAACACTAAGCACCAGGCTTGCTGAAAACAACTGGGTCCTGTCATCGCTCCACTTTGGAGACAAAATGATCATTTTCAGCAGAGATAATGTGAACTCTGGGAAATTACATGAAGGAGCTGAACGCTGCGAGGGTGGACGTTTTAATCAGATTTTTTACACAATAGATACAAATCCCCATTCCTTGATTTTATCATTATCATTATATTAAATGTAACTCTCTGAGTCTGTTGAAAAACTACAACCTAAAATTATAGGCCCTGATATTTGGATTGTGTGTAGGTTGTATGTAGTCTTCTACAGCTGATAAATATTGTAGAGCAAAAGTCAAACCAGGGCCCACTCTGGAATTTGTCAAAGCATCTTCCTCTGGTTGTCTGCTGATGCTGTTATGAGGCTTTGAAGCTGGCCTATGGTATGTGTACATGCTGGAAATTCTCAAATTATCCCACTGAATCTGAAAGCAAAATTACAGAAAACACCCTGATTTATTAAGCAACACATTGACATGTTGCTCTCTGTTTCACATTCTAAGCATATCTCCATCCTAGATACACAGAGATACATAAAAAGAGAATGTAATGGGGATTCTTGGAGTAGGACCCACATGCAAATAGACAGGCAGAGGCAGTATATAAAAAATAATAAAACTAACTTTCAAAACGCAATACTCACTGGATGGTTGGAGGAGAACAAAACATGATCGTGGACGAAAAACAGGCATGGAATCTGGTAGGCAAAATTGCGGGCATTGAAATGGAACAGAAACAGTACAATCCAGCAAGGAACAATAGGAAACCAGGAACTTCAATTGGTAAAATAACAGGGTATGGACTAAATGAGAGGGTGCAAGTGTGCAGGATCTACCTAATTACTGAAGGTGAAGACTGATAGTCATGAAAGGAGCTGAACAAGAAAACCTAGAGAAACAATCTACCAAAACAAACAGGAATAAACTCTGAGGGCCTGATCTTCATAAGGTTTGCGAATACAAAACCAGACGCCAACCTGTTTGCATCCGCAAAGCTGATCTACAAACGAGGTGCTAATTGGATTGCGTGTGTAAAATCAGACGAGAAGGAGGCATAGACAGAACGACAGATGACAGGGAGACATAATCTGTACATGTGTCAACAGATTTGGGTGTGAAAAATAAAAATAATAAAAATGGATGAGAATAGAGGACTCTATTGCCCATTTTCCACTGGCTCGTTTTAGCCGGTGTGGCTCCGCTCCACTCTGTTTCATTCTACTCGCTTTCGCTCTACTCAGTACGGTATCAGTTGTGTTTCCACTGGCCCGCTGATGGCTGAAGCTATGGTGGATGAAGCTCTGCCCCCAGCCAGTGTAGTGCTCTGTGCTGCTATTAACGTTACTGTGTTACATTGTCACATTAAAGTAATCTGCGTGAGATGATAAAAAAATAAACAGAAAACAAAAACACAAACACAAATAAACACAAATAAAGTCTCTTTTATTGTATATGCAAGGATGTCCTATATGTGTTTTTTCATTTATAAAATAATCCACTGGGATAATTATCTGGACAACAGCCCAGCCAGAACAAACAAAAGCCATGACATGTCTCCTATGATAAAACTCCTTGTGATCATTTTTACTTGGGTCTGGATCCTTCCAGTGCACCTTTGCTGCTGAACACGCACAAACCTGATCATGGCGAAGTGCGCACATAACTGATCAAGCGCGCACAGCGTGTTAACTGTAATTGCACATCATGTAAAGGACCCACTGTGCTGTGATGTTGATAATATAAATAAGAGGTTGGAAATAAAGTCATTATAAGGCAGACTTAATTTGCAAACTGGATGCTAAAAATCCCTTCTTAGCAGGTGAAAAATCACCATTTTAAGGTTGCTTTCCATGTGGTAGAAAGAGTGCATGCTTTAACCTCGTCACTCAACAAAACAGTTATTGTGGATTATTGAGTTATTGCAGAGCAATCGGAGCTGGATCAGTTTGGTTACGTTGTTCAAATGTGAACCTATGTCAGGGGTGGATTTTGTGTCACCAAAAACTATTTATACAGTCAAACTCATTGTATATCTTTAAAACATTGGCAAAACAAACTAAACAAATTCAGGAAAATCATTGGAAAGTACGTTATTTATACGTACATAAATGTTCAGTTTAAATTCTGTGCAGGACAGTGATGTGACGTTATGTTTTAAAATTGGGAAAGCTATAATATACAGATAGCCAACTCTTACAACAAACTACATTCATGTTACTAATATTACTTTTAGGCTTGAATATTTTAGCTGTTTATGATAAACTCTAAATGTTTCAAACACATACACTAAAAAAAACAAAGAACACGGTGAGTCTCCGAAAAGAATTAAAAGATCAAGGGAGACATAGCTCTAATAAATTAATTAACAGACATGTCTGTCTTTTATATTGTTACAATTGATTGGCCAATTTGTTGTGAGTTACGTCGAGCAAGACAGTTAACAAGCTGTGCGCGATCCGGTGGTGTTGTCAGCCTAAACCAGCTGCTCCGTGTGTGCACCAATGGCGGAGGGCGCCCACCACTCAGCTCTGCCCTCCTACGCAATAGCCTGTTATCCAATATTTTTATTAAAGGCGATGCAGAATGTAGTCCTTGCCTCAGTGGGTCCGTCCAGACCCCAAACATAAAGCTGTGAATAGTGACTACAAAAGTTGACTAACTGTAACAGTACAGAAAAGCAGGAGCAGAACAAAACAGAGGGAAAGATCAGTAACTGGATCATTTATAATTATGAAGCTCAACAACCCCTGCATGTTGTAAGCAACACAGCTTTTGTTCACTTTTCTTCTAGTTCTAGGCACTGGAGACAGTAGCAGCCAGCCAGTAGCACACGCAATTTGCTAATTTAAATAGGGCGGTCTGCACCTCTTATGCATCTGTTATCTATAGCATGCAAAATCTTCAAAAGTCACATGCAACATGCCCACTTATTGCATGTGCAATTTATTTTTTCTGTACAAGCAATTTAGCGCCCCATATTTGGGATCTTTGAAGATGAGGGATCAGAGGGAAACAAACACAAAAGAATAAGCAATTAATAAAAACACTTAACAATAGAAAAGCATGGGCACAATAAATAAAAGAAAGCAAGACCGAAAGAACATGATGAACAACAAAGAAATGGTCAAAATACCCACACAAAAGAAAATTCAAATACAAAACCCTACAGATTGTCACAGAGAAGATATATTATCTTAAATCTTAGAACAAAAGTGATCATGGCTGAAGTTTGGGTGCATATTCTTAGTTATAGTGGCAAACAATACATTGCATCTGGTCTCCCAGATGGGCATTTAGACTGCTGAACAAGATGGATAACGTGTGTTCCAGTATTGATTGTATCGTATGTTTTGTCATCCAATTGTTTTTGCGTAACACCCAGAAAACAATTTGGCAGCAAACTTAAGTGTTCATAGCTGAGCTCATAGCTAAGCTTAAAATATTAGTTTAAATTTTAACATTAGTCTGGTTTACTAGCATAACAGATGTAACAGCAGTTATTGCATAGCTGAATACTGCCCATTTGGTTATTCTACAATGCTTCCTATTCCCACAATTGGCTGGACATCAGTTAGGCTAAACAGGCTTATTATATAAGAGCTACTATAACATAGCTTAGTGTCATTCCAACATTATCACCCTAAACACATAAGAGTCCCAGTGTCATCCCCAAAACTCAGTTCATACAGACATTACTACACATTATCTAACATTTCCGTTGTGACTTTTGTTGTTGTGTTGTGGCTTTTGCGGGTGTGTTGCAGTGTTTGCATTTTGTTGACCTTTGTGGGCCACCATAGTGAATGAATAATCGTTCCCACTTGAGAGCATTAAACCTATAAATGTTTTGAAATGGTTTTAAAAGTCTTATATCTTATATATTTATGGACAGCAGCAATTGCTTATGTCAGGTCATTGCATTGTATTAAAACACCTACATGCTCCAGGCCTTTGTAAAGCTGCTCAAACACTGATAATCAGTTTACCAGTTGCAGCTGATCTGCAGCTTTCTACACACTGATTGACAGCTAGATGATTTCCTACTCTGGGGGGAGGTTTAAATATGGTAAAGTGAATTCCTGTTTTCAATGTTGCACTCTGTGGATTGTTTGGTGTGTTAAGGCTCTCTTGGTTTGATCTATTTCTCTTTACTGTGACATCTGACTTAATCTAAGACATAAGCACGTTAAAACACATTTTTTGTTGCTGCACTTTACGTTTGGTAACCCTCCGTGTTTTACATGGTTTTCACATAGTGGTAAGAGGTCGCTAGCTTAGCTTTTGCTCCATCATGGCTACCCATTCAGATGTTCAGCTACTCCTCTGCCACCTTTGATGATAATGGTACGTGTAACAAATGTAGCATTTTTGTAGCTTTGAAGGCACGGTTGGCGGAATTGGAGGCCCGGCTCATCGCTGTTGAAAAATCAGCAGATATCAGGGGCCCCTTAGCCAGGGCCACCAAGGGTAGCTCCCCGTAGCAGTCCTTCAGCAGAGCTTGCGCAGCCGGTAACTCAGGCCGGCTGGGTGACGGTATATAGCAAGCACAGTCTTAGGTCCCAGCCCACGAGTAGCCAAAAACCCGTCTGCATTTCTTACAGATTTTCCCTGCTCAGTGACACACCTGCTAAGAAGCCGACTCTGGTAATTGCTGGCTAAGGATAAGCGTAAATACAGTAATATTGTTATCCATGTTGCCGGTAGTGACACTCACTTACACCAATTCACAAAAGTTAGTGTAAGTTTGCCAAAACATTATCGGACTCTAATTTTTTCTGGTCCCCTCCCTGATCTGACCAGTAAAGACATGTTTAGCCGCATGCTGTCATTCAGCCCCTGGGTGTCTAGGTGGTGTCCAGAAAACAATGTGGGCTACATTGATAATTGGCGAACCTGGTCTGATCCGAAAAGATGGCATCCATCCCACTTTGGATGGATCACCTCCACTTTCTAGTAATCTGTCTGAATTTATTACTTCTACCAAAACTTGGACAACCCAGGATTCAGACCAGGAAGCAGGGCCGTAGTTTAACACTCCTCTCTGCATCTTCTGTACTGTTACCCACCCATTACCCTATTAGACAGTGGCTCACCCACAGCCAAAACTGAAGAGATTAAAAAATCTAAGGAGGAAATCTAAGGAGGAAACCATGAAAATCTCACAAAATTAAAAACAACTCAGACTGAAAAGAAAAATAAAACAATTAAATGTGTCCTACTGAACATAAGATCTCTCTCTTCAAAGACTTTGCTAGTTAGTGACCTGATTTGTGACAATTAGATTGATTTATTTTGTATTACAGAAACCTGGCTGCATCAAGAGGATTATGTTACTATAAATTAGTCCTATTCTTCTAATTATTTAAATGTTCTCATAACTCAAAATACTGGGCGAGGAGGAGGAGTAGCAACCGTCTTTCAGCCTGATTTATTGATTAGTCCCAGACCAATCAATAGCTACAACTCTTTTAAATATTTAATCCTTAGTTTTCCTCATCCAAATTGCAAAGCACTAAAACCACTTATGTTTGTTGTTTTGTACCGTCCACCACGGCTTACTCTCAATTTTTAGATCAGTTTTCAGACTTCTTATCTGATTTAGTGTTAAATACAGATAAGGTTATTATAGTGGGGGATTTTAACATTCATGTTGACACTGAAAGTGATGGCTTAAATATAGACTTTAATGCTATCTTAGACTCAATTGGCTTTGCTCAAAACATTAACAAACCTACCCACCTTTGTCTTCATTCTCTGGAACTTGTGCTGACATATGGCATTGAGTGTAAAGAAATAACAATATTTCCTCATAACCCTGTCCTGTCTGACCATTTTTTAATAACCTTTGAGTTTTATTTAACTGAGTTCTAATAATGGAAAAACAACCTTTAAACAATTTGTTCCACTTTTAATTTTATCACAGAAAAACACAGATGAGGGCATTCATTTTGTTTCTTCCCCTTCGCAAATTGATTCTCTTGTTCATAGTGTTACTTCATCATTGCGTGGTGCAATAGACTATGCAGCCCCCTTGAAAAAGAACATAATTATTCATAGGAGACTGGCTCCCTGGTTTAATTCAGAGCTGCGTACTTTAAAGCACAATGTTAAAAAATTGGAGAGAAAATGGCCCTGTACACACCTACAGGATTCCTACTTAATCTGGAAAAATAGCCTACTGTTGTATAAAAAGACACTTCGGCAAGCTAGAACAGCTTATTTCTTATCATTAACAGAAAAGAACAAGAATAATCCTAGGTTTCTCTTTAGTACAGTTGCTAAACTTACACAGAGTCATAGCTCTGTTGAGCCATCCATTCCCTTAGCTCTTAGTCATGTCTTTATGGGATTCTTTGTACATAAAATTGATTCTATTAAAAATAAAATCATTGACATACTCCCGAACATAATTACTTCATCCGCAGTAAGTGAGAACACATTGGAGGTAACTGTAGAAACTGATCTGTGTTTGGACTGTTTTGATCCTGTGGAGCTTCCTGAGTCATCAAAAATATAAGTTTCATCTAAACCTTCAACGTCAATGTTAGAGTAGTTCCAACCAAATTATTTAAGGAAGTGTTCCCTTTGATTACCAGCCCCATTCAAGTTTTGATTAATCTATCCTTAGTAGATGGATATGTACCACAAGCTTTTAAGATAGCTGTAATTAAACCTTTACTTAGGAAACTTTCGCTTGATTAGGATAATTTACTTAATTACAGACCTATATCCAATCTTCTATTCTTGTTGTTTCAGAGCTCAACATAGCACTGAAACAACACTAGTGAAAGTCATTAACGATATTTTCCTAGCCTTAGATAATGGACTTGTGTCTGTACTTGTTCTGTTAGATCTCAGTGCTGCATTTGTTACAGTCGATCACAATATTAAACAGTGAGTCGTATTTCTCCTATTTTAGCTTCCCTTCATTGGCTCCCTGTTAAATCCTGAATAGAATTAAAAATTGGGGATAAAAATAAACTGTATGTAACAAGGTCTAAATGTGACTATATGATTGGAATGTAATAATTGAAATGACTTTGGACACAGCTGGGACCACCATAAAATCATCTGAATTGGATCTGTTTGTAAAGTGCCATCAGCTGTAATTGCCAGAGATAAATAAACCGAACAGAATAAAAGTGTTGATGTAATTTATCTTCTAAAGGCCTGCTTGCTGTTTGCAGAAGAATTCCCCCTAAAATGGGCAATGCTAGTCAGCCTGTGCATGTTTATTTGTTTGTACCGGGCTTGGATCCCTCTGGAACAGAACCGTTGAAGATGGCGTGCATGAACTCTGGTCTGTTATCATTCTGGTCAATGACGTTGATGACGATGTCAGAAGGGTTTTCCACTTCACTGCCAGTCGTATTCGAAGCATGGGCTCGTAACTATATGCAAAACATGAAACAAAGAAGTTAATGTGAAATGCTAAGAATCTCTACAGCTGATTTTACATAAGTTCTCTTGTCTTGTCGAAAAGCAAAAGATTAGGACAAAATCAAATTGGCAGATAGATAAAATTGTATAAAACGAGAAAAGTATTTCCCTTTCTCTCTTTTAGTAGGAGCATTTATATAGGGACACAGGGCTGTGTCTCTGACATACTGGTGTGCAGTACACATGGGCACTGCAGCAAAACTGTGCTGGCACCATTCCTGTTTACCCTCTACACTGCAGGCCTTGTGACAGGTGAAGATGACAGTGGGCTTAGGACTTGGTGAATTGGTGCCAGCAGAACCATCTGATGATCAACACGTGGAAAATCAAGGAGCTGACCCCACCACAAGGACATCGTTTAGAGTGCACGGGGTGCTCCTAAAGACCTTTTTTTTCTCTATGGTGCCATCAGCCAACTTCTATGATGCAGTATGTTGGAGCAGCAGCTTATCTACAGCTGAGAGGAAGAGGTTAAATTAGCTCATCAGGAAGGCCATCTTTGTCCTAGAATGCTAAGTACTGTATGTGCCAGAGTATATACAATACAGAATATAAGGATAATGCAAAGGAATTGACATTATCATACAACTAGAAAAGATTAGGAAGCTACTCAGGTGGAGTGGTGATTTGAACCCATCTGTTGAAGACTTGAGCAAAAACAGAAAGCAAAACAAGAAAGAGTTTTCAGCCTAGGTTCAAAACAGCATTACCAGGGAGTGTGCAGATTATTTTGTAACAACAGATAAACCAATCTACAAATTGATCCTGACTATAAACTTTACATGAATTAAAAATAATCACAGTCTGACTTCACATTTATCCACAAAGTTTCTAGAGCTATTTATCAAAACAACAAAAAATTGTAGATACTCCATTTGCCTTTTATTGCTGAATGTCTGTGTAATGTCACAAAGTTAATGCTAGAGTGAATACAGTAAAACAAGTGCCTACATCCTGCTCAAATGCCAGTTTCTAGTCTTTTTTCACTGTCATGTCAAAAATCATAGTTCTGACATAAGAACATTTTCAACTATAAATGTCTGATACATTTTTTTTTACATCTCAATAAGAAAGTAATTTATTTACAGATAAACACAAAGCAATAATCTTGTTTTACAAACAAAATTAACAGTAATGTATATTCTAACAAACTGGAACATTAGGACACCCTAACCCCTAATAACTAGTCTCATTCCCTTTTATCGAAATAACCTCAGTAAGATGTTTGGTGTAGGCATATCTCTGACATCGGCCCAAGGAAAGTTTGCCCCACTTCTCACTTTCAAGTTACCCTACAGCTTCTCAATAAGATCAAGGTTTGGACATTGATTATGCCAAAGACTATCCACTTCTTAATTTTCAGCCATTCCTTGGTGAATGTATTGGTATGTTTTGGGTCATTCTTATGTTTCTGTAATGATTCACAATTTTTCATGTCATGCTTGTGTTTCTGTGCCACCATGTTTCCCCTTGCCTTCTCCCTCCTCTTACAGGCCTGATCTAGTCCACCTGTGCCATGCCTGATTGTCTCCCTGCTTCACCTGTGAGCTGCACTACTTAAGCACTACACAGCCTCTGCCTACTGTCAGTAAAAACCCAGTGTTCCTATATCTTGCTTTCTAGTGTTTCCTGTGATTGACCTTGCATATGCCCAAAGATCCTTCTTGCCTTGTCCATGACAAATCTCTTCTGTGTTTCTGATATCTGGACATTGACCCTCTTTCTGCCTCATGACTTAGGACTCTTGCCTAAGCCCTCTGAGAAATATTGCCTCTTCTGTATCTCAGTGAATGACCATTGCCTGAAAATTGACCTGGCCTTTGGATAATGAATCAGTTTGGAAGGATTGTTCGTCTGTGTTGCCTCTGGCATCAAGTCTCACAGAAGACTGTCTGTTTGATCTCCCAGTCTAACCTATCGTCCCAAGTGACTGGACGGTGCCTTGGAAAAGCTCAAATGCATTCGAATGGGAGGAGGAGACCTGTTTTCCACAGCCCTCTTCAGGTTACCCCAGAGATGGGATTCTGTACTCTGGATAAGTATATTCAAAAACATTTCCTCTTGGGAAGCCATTTTTATTTGACTGGACTCACTGTCATGTGTTTTTGTTTGTTATGAGGATTTCTCTAAAGCCTGACTCTGAAATATTACTACACCCCAAGGAAACTACTACAGCCCCAATTACAATGAAATTGGGACGTTGTGAAAAACGATTTGCAAATCCTGCTCAGCCTATATGCACATGAATCCACTAAAGAGACAAGATATTTATGTTAAAACTGATAAACATAGATTTGTTTTTGCAAATATTCACTCATTTTGAAGTTGATGCTTGCAACACGTTCCAAAGGAAGCTAGTACAGGAGCAATAAAAGACTGGGAAAGTCAAGAAATGCTCCAAAAACATCTGTCTGGAGCATTTCACAGGTAAGCAGGTTATTGGAAACAAGTGAGTGTCATGATTGGGTATGAAAGGAGCATCTCCGAAAAGCTCAGTCCTTCACAAGGACCACTTTGGGGGCAACTGTGAGAGCAAATAGTGCAACTGTTTAAGAACGTTTCTCAATGTACAATTGCAATAAATTTTGGGATTTCATAATCTACAAAGTGGAAAGGTGTGCTATGGTCTGACGAGCCCACTTTTTAGTTTGGTTTGGAAATCCCCAAATTCCCAAAGAGGGAAAGGACTATCCAGATTGTTATGAGCACAAATTACAAACGCTAGCATCTTTGATGGTATGGGGGTGTGTAAGTTAACTTGCACACCTGTGAAGGCACCACTAATGCTGAAAGGTACAACCAAGTGTAGCACACATAAAATCTGTTACTAAACCTGCATGTCATTTAGAGATTTTGCCTTTTGCCAGAAGGTGGCCCAAACAAGTCTCTTCTGCTTGTTGCCTGTCCTCAGCAGTGGTTTCCTAGCAGCTATTTTACCATGAAGGCCTGATTCACACAGTCTCCTCTTCAAAGTTGTTCTAGAGATGTGTCTGCTGCTAGAACTCTGTGTGGCATTGACCTGTTGTCTAATCTGAGCTGCTGTTAACCTGCGATTTCTGAGGCTGGTGACTCGGATGAACTTATTGTCCGCAGCAGAGGTGACTCTTGGTCTTCCTTTCCTGGGACGGTCCTCTGTGAGCCAGTTTCTTTGTAGCGCTTGATGGTTTTTGCGACTGCACTTGGGGACACTTTCAAAGTTTTCCCAATTGTTCGGACTGACTGACCTTCATTTCTTAAAGTAATGATGGTCACTCATTTTTCTTTACTTAGCTGCTTTTGTCTTGCCAAAATACAAATTCTGACAGTCTATTCAGTAGGACTATCAGCTGTGTACTGTATCCACCTCCTGCACAACACAACTGATAGTCCCAACCCCATTTATAAGGCTTATTAAACCTGACAGGGCACACCTGTGAAGTGAAAACCATTTCAGGTGACTACTTCTTGAAGCTCATCAGCAGAATGCCAAGAGTGTGCATAGCAGTAATCAAAGCAAAAGGTGGCTACTTTGAAGAACCTAGAATATAAGACATATTTTCAGTTGTTTCACACTTTTGTGTTCAGTATATAATTCCACATGTGTTAATTCATAGTTTTGATGCCTTCAGTGTGAAGCTACAATATTTATAGTCATGAAAATAAAGAAAACTCTTTGAATGAGAAGGTGTGTCCAAACCTTTGGTCTGTACTGTACTTCCAACATTTGGAAAAGGGGGGGTAGCAGCGGACTTCCCACGATGCCACTGGCTGTATAAAAGCGCCCCCTTTCCAAGGAATCTGTCTCTTACACACGGCCTACAGAGGGACCGGACAGGGGAGACGCTACTGTCTCTTTGCTGGCAAAAAGACATAACTCTTCAACTGGATCCGAGAGTGTCATAAGATCACGCGATCATATGCACAAGTTAAGTACGAATAAATCACTGTTTGTGTATCCGATATTCATTCATAAAAAGGGGTAATTAAGGTATAAGCATTGCTTGACTTTCTCTCTGAGGCCTGCAGAAGCAAACTGTGTTCCAGAGAGTTCCCTGCAGAAACACTGTCTCTACGAAGCTGACAACAGGAGCAGCATCACCGTGGTAACATGCAGCTTCGTCGGCCTGACAGCGAGCACCCCCCCAACAGCTTTGGAGGTTAGCTGAAGCTAACCTTTGTTCAAATTGAATGTCTCTTCAAACTTCATCGTCGCCTGGACAACTCCTCCGCATAGTTCAAACGAGGTTAGGGATTTGGGCAGAGTAATATAGATATTTAGGATGAAATGATCTGAACATTTTCATTTTATGAAGTTTGGTTTGTGTTGAACTCAGCTATCTTGGTGCTAGCAGGCTATCTGCAGCACACGTGCTCAGTTTTGTGTTCTGTTTGTGTGTTTTTAAAGTTAAGACAAACTTTACTTGAAGGGTGATTTTAAACACAGAAGATTGATCATAACGCGCCGTCCGCGCTTATGCATTTTAACCCTTTTATTACCCCTGGTATTTTAAAGGTGTGGGTTTGATTCTGGTACTAAGCTATCAGCATCTTTTGTTAGATTTAACTGCTAACAGGTAAGGACACGTGCTTGTTGCCAAAGAATATTTAGTTTTCAATCCAGTAAATAATAGTCCCTAACATTATTTTACTAAATTTGATAACTAAGTAAACACCATTAAGACCCATTTCTCGAGAAAGATTAGTTTTTTTTCCAAAATATTTCCTTAAATATTTTACCATTTCCTTAATAATATTTATTTGAATATTATTTTAATAAATAAAGGCAGCTAATGAGACCCCATTGAGAATTAGTCATCCAGAAGGTTAGTTTTATTCAGCAGATCTTTCTTTAAAACATTATTTTAATAAAACAATATTTTATCTGATCTTGCATTGTGACTGTTTGTCTAAAGGTTTGCTGATTATTGCCTTAGTTGGTTCCAAGACTAACTTAACTTCAATTCCAGATTCTTCAAGATAATCCTTGGCTCTCAAACATAAACATTACATGGTAATGTTGCATCACTCTTTTGGTCATGATTTCCAATCATCTTTCATCAACTTGTTTATATTGTACATAGCCCATTAGTCTTCATTATTCTTTAATTCTGCTTGGTAGTTTAGTTGGATTGTTTTAGTATAGTAAAGAGTTTGTTGATTGAAATATGTTTGACTTTGAGTTGACTTATTTTTGTTAATAAATTCTTGTATTTAAAGAAATTGTGTGAATTCATTCCATGTGTGTGCAGTTTTGCTGTTCAATAATGTCAGAGCTCGTCTCACACCTTTCCATTTTGTCCTAATACCATCGCCTTACTGGGCTGGTATTCACAGGACAACCCTTAACAGACCAAAATATTATTTGATAAAATATTAATATTAAATAATATTTTCTGATTCATAGTCACAACATAAGGCTATGTTGATTGTAAAATAAGACTATGTTGGGCTCATCCATTTTGGGGGGATACACCGGCTGGGCTGCACAGTTCGACATGCGCAGCTCAACAGATGTCGCAGCTCTGACGCCGTCCCGGATTATAAAACCTGTGTAAATTAAACCTTCGTTGTCATTTCCAGCGTGTCTCACGGGACGACACAACGGAGACGCATATCTGGAGTGACAGAAACTCGCAGACGAGTTCGTTTTTTCCTCCACACGGCCATTACTGGAAGAGCTTGAAAGCTGGAGCTCTGTCTGATACAAGAAGGTCAGAAGATTCATATACTGATCGAAGACCTCGCAAACACTCTGGCGCAGGTGAAAACCCACAAAGGTTTGTTTCCAAGATGAGTTTCCTCCTTGTTGATTCTGTCAACTGCAATGGTTCCTCATATTTTCCCCGTTCTGGATGGATGAGAAGTTTACTGTTTTTGAGTTGATCACAGACGCATGACACTCTGGTCCCCCCACACCTCACCCTCATTTTCTTCAGACCTATGACCGACCCGTCCTTAAACCGGTGGAGAGAAAAAATCAACATCAAAGTAATTTTGTTCTTTTTTTATATTAAATCGGATAGGTAAATTTAGAAGTCTGGGCAGGATGAGGCAAAGTTAAGGTGATTTAGAATCACCACTAGTTAATCCAAGGTATCAACTTGTTGCATGCAATACTGATTGAGGTGTTTTATGCTGAGCTGTTTTTCCATTTGCTGTGCAAAGGTGCTGAATCATGCAGCACAGATTCGATCAGCAAAGTGCACTTTCATGTTTTTGTCCGGCTGATCCCAAATTAGACAGGACTTAGAACTTTTCCATTCAAAGCAGCTGCGGTCTGGGCCTCCCCTGACCACTCCTTTGTTCCAGTTTTATTACTGGAGATTTTCCACGGAGTTCCCGCCTCAGAGTTTTGTGACCCTTTGTTCAAGATTTGGGGCAATCAGCTGCTAGAGGTTAAGGTGCAGCCCACCGTCTATCAGTACACCAGGAGGGCTTCTCTTTCCAAGTTAACCCAAATTGCACATTTTGTCCAAAAAACTGCTGGTTTGATCTTCATAGACACTCAAAGTGCATATATTTTCTTTTATAATTATCTTTTCCTGCTCTCGGTGGAGGTGGACGCTTTTTCTCTGTCTCCCGCACCCCTCCCATATCTGCCCTGCTTCAGCTCTGTGTCTTGTCTTTTTTGGAGCCTCCTTTTGCACATCTCCCAAATTCTTCCAAAATATGGATTTGGTCAGCTGGTTTCTCAATGCAATTGATCACATTTTCTCGATGAGAAGACAGGGGTCAGGAGAGCCCACTTGCCCGGACGGGACATTTTTCTCCGGATACACGATGGACTCCTGGCAGAAGTGGAGGATTGTGTGTCTGTCGATAATGTCAGTCGAGGATGTGGAAGATATATATATATATATATAATTGGATGTTTGATGTTAGGATTTCTGCCTTTTGGAGTCAGCGGTTACCTGGAGAAATTCGGAGAATGTCAGCAGCTGTTCTGGCCATTGTAAGGCTGCCTGGCATGTGTGATGGGATCTTCAGAGCAATCAACACTCAGACTGAGATGTTACGTGAGCTGAATCGCAGACTGGAAGTGATCCTTAGGATCGCAGGCAGGTTGCGGTTCCTGGACTCAGGGGTGAAATGGGATAAATCTTGGAGAAAGTTGTTCGCTCGGATCTGGCAGAAAGACCAGGAATTTGGCTGTTTGGATTCGCCTTTGAGAAGCACCAGCGAGACTCTCAAGGCTGACGGAAAATGAAGAGTCAGCCTAACCCAAATAATTATTATTTTTCTGAATCTGGCTCCCCTGCATGGCCTTGATGGATGGCTATCTGCAACCTCTCCTGGAAGTTATGTAAACATGACGCTCTGCTCCCTCTGCCCCCTCCCTTCCCTGAGGACATCTGTGGACCTGCTCAGAACTTGGCCGGTTGATGAACATTCCAACGAACCATCAAGGACAATGGCCTCTGTGACAGTGCTTCATGGACTTACTTGCACACACTCACTTGCACATACACACATACACTCACTTAAAACTGTGCACATATATTTATATTATAGTGTAGATATGTTTATACTGTTTAATTTGTAGTGTATTGCACCGACTACGCCAAAACAAATTCCCTGTATGTCCAAAAACGTACTTGGCAATAAAGCTTTTCTGATTCTGATTCTGATGCTCAAGATAAACATATGCACCCCTCACACAACCTTCACCGTTCCAGGCATAATGTTGTTTTGTCAACTTGTTGCTTCTTTGTGCTGAGGTTTTTTGCAATCTCAAACTGTATTATGCTAAGGATAAAGTGTGAAATATGATTTTTTTTCCCCTACTTACCTAATGTGGCCTCTTTTCTCATCTAGCAAGGGCAGCGCCTGTGAGTGGGCAGCAAAGCCTCAGTGACCCATCCCCCCCTTGTCTTGTGTCATGATGTATGTTTGGATGGGTTGTACTGGAATTCTAGTTTCCCTCGGGGATCAATAAAGTATCTTTGAATTGAATTGAATTGTTAGGTAGTCATTTTTATCCCCTTTGTGTAGAATGGTGCTTGTTAGTTAGGTGAAGGTTTTTGGACCAGAGTAGTAATTACAGGTCCTTCTCAAAATATTAGCATATTGTGATAAAGTTCATTATTTTCCATAATGTAACGATGAAAATTTAACATTCATATATTTTAGATTCATTGCACACTAACTGAAATATTTCAAGTCTTTTATTGTCTTAATACAGATGATTTTGGCATACAGCTCATGAAAACCCAAAATTCCTATCTCACAAAATTAGCATATCATTTAAAGGGTGTCTAAACGAGCTATGAACCTAATCATCTGAATCAACGAGTTAACTCTAAACACCTGCAAAAGATTCCCGAGGCCTTTAAAACTCCCAGCCTGGTTCATCACTCAAAGCCCCAATCATGGGTAAGACTGCCGACCTGACTGCTGTCCAGAAGGCCACTATTGACACCCTCAAGCAAGAGGGTAAGACACAGAAAGACATTTCTGAACGAATAGGCTGTTCCTACAGTGCTGTATCAAGGCACCTCAGTGGGAAGTCTGTGGGAAGGAAAAAGTGTGGCAGAAAACGCTGCACAACGAGAAGAGGTGACTGGACCCTGAGGAAGATTGTGGAGAAGGGCCGATTCCAGACCTTGGGGGACCTGCGGAAGCAGTGGACTGAGTCTGGAGTAGAAACATCCAGAGCCACCGTGCACAGGCGTGTGCAGGAAATAGGCTACAGGTGCCGCATTCCCCAGGTCAAGCCACTTTTGAACCAGAAACAGCGGCAGAAGCAGCTGACCTGGGCTACAGAGAAGCAGCACTGGACTGTTGCTCAGTGGTCCAAAGTACTTTTTTTGGATGAAAGCAAATTCTGCATGTCATTCGGAAATCAAGGTGCCAGAGTCTGGGGGAAGACTGGGGAGAAGGAAATGCCAAAATGCCAGAAGTCCAGTGTCAAGTACCCACAGTCAGTGATGGTCTGGGGTGCCGTGTCAGCTGCTGTTGTTGGTCCACTGTGTTTTATCAAGGGCAGGGTCAATGCAGCTAGCTATCAGGAGATTTTGGAGCACTTCATGCTTCCATCTGCTGAAAAGCTTTATGGAGATGAAGATTTCATTTTTCAGCACGACCTGGCACCTGCTCACAGTGCCAAAACCACTGGTAAATGGTTTACTGACCATGGTATCACTGTGCTCAATTGGCCTGCCAACTCTCCTGACCTGAACCCCATAGAGAATCTGTGGGATATTGTGAAGAGAATGTTGAGAGACTCAAGACCCAACACTCTGGATGAGCTAAAGGCCGCTATCGAAGCATCCTGGGCCTCCATAAGACCTCAGCAGTGCCACAGGCTGATTGCCTCCATGCCACGCCGCATTGAAGCAGTAATTTCTGCCAAAGGATTCCTGACCAAGTATTGAGTGCATAACTTTACATGATTATTTTAAGGTTGACCTTTTTTGTATTAAAAACACTTTTCTTTTATTGGTCGGATGAAATATGCTAATTTTGTGAGATAGGAATTTTGGGTTTTCATGAGCTGTATGCCACAATCATCCGTATTAAGACAATAAAAGGCCTGAAATATTTCAGTTAGTGTGCAATGAATCTAAAATATATGAATGTTAAATTTTCATCATTACATTATGGAAAATAATGAACTTTATCACAATATGCTAATATTTTGAGAAGGACCTGTATATCAGGGCTATACGGTTTCAATAAATCTTCACAAAAGTCAAAGTTCCCCCACCGATTGGTGAAGCGGCTGATTAAACAGTGACATTTTGCATGGTTTGGTTAATAATGATCAATTATTAATAATAATTAATTATTGTAATTATTAAGTGCTTTGAGCCCATAATCACAACACTAGAGGACATCTCCGATTTCTATTAGTAAGCAATGATTAAAATTTTTTTTTTTTTATTATGATTTTGTAATTATAATTTTTGATTAAATATTCATTAATCAATAATCATATTCCTTACAATTTCTAACTTTCATTGGTATTGTTGTTAGCATCATCATTACTTAGACTTACTTTAATTGTAGTATTAATGTTGGACATTTTTTGTCTTAGGTTTTGCACTCTCACGGCCTCAATGAAACTCCACTAAAGCTGTGGTGTGTCATCTGTTCTTCTGGACAAGTGGACTCTGCACACTGCACCCGCATGATTGGCATCACAGAGTCATGTACGCATGTTGAGGCTGTCCTGTTTAAATGTGAAGCTGCAGTCCAGATACGGGGGACCAAAATAGTGACTGATGCTCTAGCCTACTGGATGATGCCCAGTGACGTCAACAAAGTTCACGCAGAGATTGGTCACGAGATTGACTTTTCTACGGGAGCAGCTAAGAAGAAGGTGCTTGACCAGCGCATCCTAAGACAGCCAGGTACGCTTGGAGTATGGTTCCAAAAGATTTTGTGGACATAAACCAACACTGTCTGACCTGTCACCATTACTCAAAGTCCTGCACACTCATAGCAGGGCTGTCTATCTGTCTGAAATGGAGGGCTACTACCATCATTATACAGAGCCTATCAAGCCAGTGGTGGTGCTGAAGTCATTGCTTCATCTTCGGGTCCCAACAAAGTATGGATGTGAACTGTCTGTTCTGCAGCAGCACTGTCAGAGCCTTACAAAACCAATAGCAGTAACACAGACACAGGTAGCAGCGGTTGATGTTCAGACAAGACAGCAGCATTGTTCTCCTGCTTGGCAGACTGAAAGCAGGAGGAATTACAGCTTCCAATGCCAAGTGAGGTTTAGATCACATGGAAGAAGCAAGGCAAGCTTATGTCAAACTGTTGGCATCGCTTCATGAGCACCTGACTATGGAGAAATGTGGATTCGTCATAAACCCATCCTTCCCAGAAGTTGGTGCTTCTCCAGATGGGCTCATTACCTGCTCATGTTGTGGGAAAGATTCTCTGGAAATCAAATGTACTTTTAAACACTGCAACAACTTTATCACACAGGCCTGTGCGGATGAGAGCAGTTGCTGCCTTGAGCTTTGTTGATGGAGCATTACATCTGAACCAGACACACCAGTACTACAGTCAAGTACAAATGCAGATGTTTGTTAGTAGCTCAACGTTTTGTGACTTTGTAGTGTGGTCCCTGAAAGACTGTGCTGTAGTATGGATCTCACCCAATTTGACCTACTGGAAAACACTTCTAGCAAAGGCACGGGACTTTTTCTTCACGGTGTGTTTGCCAGAGCTTGTTGCTTGTCACTACACCTGTGCAGCCTCCACCATGTCACCATAGAGGGTCATTCCATCTAATAACAATTGTGTTTGGGGGTTCTATTAGAAAATACACCAAACATACAGTACATTTACCCATTCAAAAAACACAAATATTTGACTCTAAATGGAACAGATTTATTAATGATAAAAAAATTTAATAGAATTATAAGATGGTGCCGACAATGGCAGCCTCGGAGCTTTGCTCTCTCTTTGTTTTTGTATTTTGTGTGTTTATATGTTTTTCGAGCCTCAGTACTGCGGTCTCCGGCCACAATTCTGTGGTCTCATTCAGTAGAGAGGAACTTCTCAACATCAGAGAGTCCTCTCTTGGGATTTTGTCACCATCCTTCATTGATCCGAGGTTCACTGAGCTCCTGGCAAGCGGAGCTGCGGCACTCTATGGGATACTGCGCCAAGAACGCCGGAGGGGAAAGCGTGGTGGCGCCCTGGAAAAGCTCTGCAATCCATCTGGCAAATGTCTGCTCTTTAAGCAACAAGATGGACGAGCTGCTTCTCCTCACCGGTAAAAACACGGACCTCCGCGAATCAGCGTTTCTCTGCTTCACCGAGACATGGCTGAGTGAAAACATCCCAGACCACGCATTGCTGTTGCCGGACTTCCAGCTGTTCAGAGCGGATCACAGCGTGGAGCTATCGGGAAAGAAGCGAGGAGAAGGAATCTGCTTTTATATAAATGAAGGTTGGTGCAGAGACGTAAACGTGCTGGGGAAAACATGTAGTCCGGATCTGGAGACATTTTCCATAATCTGTAAACCGTTTTATTCACCGAGAGAGTTTTCCTCGTTTATAATAATCGGCTCATATTTTCCACCGCATGGCTGCACTTCTGCCGCTTAAAAACATCTCGCTGAGCTGATTACAGACGTGGAGAAAAATACACGGACTCTTTCATCATAATACTGGGAGATTTTAACAATGCTAACCTCTCTAATGAACTCCTCAAATACAGACAGCATATTAAGTGTCCCACCAGAGACAAAAACACACTGGACCATTGTTACACAGCTTTAAAGGACTCATATCATGCTGTTACCAGGGCTGCTCTGGGTTTTTTGGATCATTCTCTTATCCACCTCATCCCAACCTACAGGCAGAAACTAAGAGCTTCCAAACCCAAGGTTCACACTGTTAAGAAGTGGACTGAGGAATCAAAGCAGATGCTACAGGCCTGCTTTGAATGCACAGACTGGACTGTTTTTGAAGCTTCAGCCACTGACTTAAATCAACTCACTGATGTGGTGACATCATACATCAGTTTCTGTGAGGACATGTGTGTGCAGACCAAGACATTCTGCACCTTTGGGAATAACAAGCCATGGTTTACTCCACACCTCAGGAATCTGCGCAGGGAAAAGGAAGAAGCTCACAGCAGTGGAGATTGGGTGCGATACACGCAGGCCAGGAACAGACTAACAAAGGAGATCAAAGCAGCCAAGAGAAGCTACAGTGAGAACCTAAAGAACAGCCTTTCTATTGGTGACACTTCGGCTGTATGGACTGGTCTGAGAAACCTGACTGCCTACAGGAGCCCCTCCACCCATCCTGAACAGAGTCCTCGCCTGGCTAATCGTCTGAATGGCTTCTACTGCAGACATGACAGGAAGCTGTTTACACCTCAAACCATCTCCTCCACATCCCATTCAGGAACAAGTTCTTCCCACAAAGCTACCAACCCCCTACCTTCAGATCCTCTGCCTGCACTGAAGATCTCCGAGGAAGATGTAAATAGGCTCTTTCAGCGCATGAAAACAAAGAAAGCTGGAGGACCTGATAACGTCTCCCCATCATGCCTGAAAGCCTGTGCAAATCAACTCGCTCCGATCTTCACACGGATCTTCAACAAATCACTGGAGACGTGTGAGGTCCCCTCCTACTCAAACAATCCACCATCATCCCGGTTCCCAAGAAACCCACAATCCTAGATAAAGATCTCAGCTCCTCCCAAACGTGCTGCCTATGTGGACACTTTTTGCCTCCCACTGATTGTGTTTTTCCATATTTGAAGTCAATTCGAAGCTTTGATCAACTCCCACTCAGTCCATAAACTGCTGGTTTGATCTCCATCTACCCTCAGCATCTATCCTTATTTTTGGTTATTAATGTACCCTTTGTAGAATAGTGCATGCTTAATTAGGTGGACGTTGCTGACCAGAAAAGACTATTGGTTTAATACATTTTCACATACATAATGATACAGTGTTCGTGTTTATTTTGTGTCTATTTTGATGATCTGTCAATATAAGGTTATTGTTCCACCATTCGGCAAAACAGTGACATTTGGCGTGGTTTAATGATAAATAACTAATTGTAATTATTAAGTGCTGTGAGCCCAATAATCACACCACCAGAGTGTATCTCTGATCTTTATTCATAAGAATAAATTTGATATGCCTTAAACTATGTGCACTCAATGATCGAGCTGATCGCTCCTATGCAAGTTTCTATCGAATGTTGGGGTTTTCATTGTGTTTTTGAAAGTTAATCTGTCACGACTTAAAGTATTGAAGTTATTTAGAGTAATCCCGCAGTCGAGCCTGGGGCTGCTGTGCCTGATCCTTCCTTTAGCTCATCCCTGTTTATTGCCCCCTTCCCCACTGGTTTCCCTGCAGCCATAAAATAAAGATGTTCGAAGCCATTGAGTTAGAGGTGATAGTAATCTATCCATCCATCCATCTTCTATACCAACTTCTTTAATACAGGGTCACAGGGGAGCTGGTGTCTATCTCCAGCAGTCTACAGGCGAGAGGCAGGATACACCCTGGACAGGTTGCCAGTCCATCACAGGGCAAAACAGAGACACACAGGACAAACAACCATGCACACCTATAGACAATTTAGAGAGACTAATTAACCCAACATTCATGTTTGTGGACTGTGGGAGGAAGCCAGAGTACCTGGGTGAGAAGGCACGCATGCACGTGGAGAACATGCAAACTCCATGCAGAAAGACACCCTGGTCGAGAGTTGAACCGAGGATCTTCTTGCTGCAAGGCAACAGTGCTACCAACTGTGCCACTGTGTAGCCCAGTAATAATAATATTAATAACAATAATAAGAACAATAATAATATTAATTTAAAAATAATATGGGGCTGCACGGTGGCGCAGTTGGTAGCACTGTTGCCTTGCAGCAAGAAGGTCCTGGGTTCAATTCCCGGCCGGGGGTCTTTCTGCATGGAGTTTGCATGTTCTCCCCGTGCATGCGTGGGTTCTCACTGGGTACTCCAGCTTCCTCCCACAGTCCAAAGACATGCCTGTTAGGTTAATTGGTCACTCTAAATTGCCCTTAGGTGTATGAATGAGTGAGTGCATGGTTGTTTGTGTGTTGCCCTATGATGGACTGGCAACCTGTCCAGGGTGTACCCCGCCTCTCGCCCATAGACTGCTGGAGATAGGCATCAGCTTCCCCGTGACCCACTATGGAATACGCGGTAGAAAATGACTGACTGACTGACTGAAATAATAATAATATAATAATAAATTGCATATATATAAGTATCTCAAAGTGCTACAAAACAACAGTAAAAACATGAAAACACTAAAAGCTACAGTCAAACATGAAATATAAATTATTAAACCGAGAAAAGCTGTCAGTCACAGTCAGACTTACATCAAAAAACATCTGTAAACAGCTGTATGTGTCAGAATCTGCCATTTTGGACTTTGTTTTGGTTTTGTGTTTGTTTATTTTTTCAGTTAGGTCTTTCTATTCCTTTGGGTTTAGTAGTTATGTTTGTTTATTCTTTCTGTTATCCTGCCTCCTAGTTTTAATAGTTCTTTCTCCCCTCGCCTACCCTTGGTGGTTGCCTCCTCGTTTATTTATTCCTTAGAATTGTTTCCTCTGGTTATTATTATTATTATCATCATTACTATTATTATTATTACAGTTCTCTTTGTTTATTTTCCTTCTTTGGTTTTTCTAGTTAGTGTTTCTGTGCTTGTTTACTGTTAGGTTTAGTTATTCTTCCTGCATTCTTCTTCTAGTTTATCAGTTATTTTTCCCCCTTGGCCTTAGACCCCTTTGTTGTGACTCGGTTGGTTATTTCCTTGAGTCTAGCTTTCTCCGATGCCTCTGTCTCACATTAGTTACAGATCACTTCACCAGGGCATCACACCTGTTACCACTTCCATGTGATTACCTGCCTTTCTCCCTCATTGGTCCATACTCCAACTCCCTCTGTTTATTAACTGGTTTGTTTGCTACACTCTTCGCTGGTTCCTCATGTTTTGTCACTTCATGTAATCCATGAATGTCACGGCCTTCCTCAAGCTCCCTGTGCTTCTTTGATTGCGACACCAGAGTTATCTCCCGAGACTTTATAAGTACTGCTTTCCGAGCCCGGATTAAAAGATCTGTTTTACAACATGCTGAGCCCAAGCACGTTTGCATTTTGGTCCAACACAACCGCAGACCTCAACAGTATGTACATCCAACTCATTCAGGATAGTTTTTTAATTATTTGTTTTTTCTTCAATGGGCCTGATGGTTTTCTTGTCTCTAGTGGCTGTTAATGTTCAGGGTTATTTGTTTAGTTACATTGCACAGCATTTTTGTTTGCCAGTTTGTACATGCCTTCCAAAAGTGCTAAAAATAGATGTAGAAACAGCATCCTCCATCCATTTTAGGTTTGATAAATCATGTTGCGGGTGGTAAAGGATAACATTTGAATGTGTCCTCCCATAACTTTGGGTGAATATTTGCAAAAAAATCTGTTTGAACATTAAATATCTCGTCTTTGTAGTGTATTCAGTTCCACATAGGTTGAACAGGATTTGCAAATCATTGTATTCTGTTTTTATTTACATTTTACACAACATCCCAAAGTCACTGTAATCGGGGTTGTACAACAACATTAAGTTTACATACTTCATTGCATGTTCAATTTTTATTTTAACTATGATAGCCATGGTTAACATATTGGCCTCTCGGATGTATCCGTTTCGCATAATATTGTCAAAGATTCTGAAAATTGATGTGCCTTGATCAGTCATTCCTTTACAGTACATGTAGTATCAGCAGAAGGTGCTCAAAGAGGCAAAACCTCCCTCATAAATAAACATGTAGGCCAATTTCAGCTCCGAGCACTGACAGCTACATCCAGACACATGAATATTCATCACATAGCTTAAATGCAAATTACCCTGCTGTGACTCCAGATTTTCAATCCCCAGTGTTATCCGTGTGCACATTCCAACAGATCAAAAGGTTAGGCTCTGGTCTGCCAGCTGTCAGTGACTACATTAAATACAGTGAGAAAAATAGAGAGCACTTATTTTTAACATATTTGAGAGTGTGACAGAGAAGATAAAAAGAAGAAGGTGACGATCACCAAGTGTGTGGTTTAGTAGACCACACACACACTGGATCAGATCCATCAACAGAAATAAATATGCAGACTAAACTTAATACCGCTTATTCCATAGTGGGTCGCGGGGCAGCTTGTGCCTATCTCCAGCAGTCTATGGGCGAGAGGCAGGGTACACCCTGGACAGGTCGCCAGTCCATCACAGGGCAACACACAAACAACCATGCACACACTCATTCATACACCTAAGGTCAATTTAGAGTGACCAATTAATCTAACAGGCATGTCTTTGGACTGTGGGAGGAAGCCGGAGTACCCGGTGAGAACCCACGCATGCACGGGGAGAACATGCAAACTCCATGCAGAAAGACCCCCGGCCGGGAATCGAACCCAGGACCTTCTTGCTGCAAGGCAACAGTGCTACCAACTGCGCCACCGTGCAGCCCCCCAAAAAAGGAAATGAAGACAATTATTATTTTTTAACAATAAGAAATTACACTTGAAAGTAGACATTGGATTGGGATATTTTTATGTCAAATCAGTGGGTTTACATTTTTCTCAACACAGTAAACATAAAGCACCAACCACAGTTATTTGCATCCTTCTTTACATATGTGTTAAAATAAGTTCCAAAGTTTTTTGTTTCAAAATGCCATACTTTTCAAGACTCATTTTAAGAAATTGTAGACATTTGAGAACCAAAACATCCATCCATCCATAGGTGCCTATCTGTAGCAGTCTGCAGGTGAGAGGCAGGGTACACCTGGACAGGTCGCTAGTCCATCGCAGGGCAACACAGAGACATACAGCACAAGCAACTATGCACACACTCACCTTACACCTAAGGGATATTTAGAGAAAATGTTTTTGGACTGTGGGAGGAAGCCGGAGTATCCAGAGAGAACCCACGCATGCACGGGGAGAACATGCAAACTGCATGCAGAAAGATCCCCAGCCGGGAGTTGAACGCCGAAGTGTTCAAAATTAAATAAATAAATGAAACATGATGAAATAAGTATCTACATCAACAAATAATAGATGAACATATCATGTGACAATGAAATTGTGAAATAATTGAATGCATATTAAATTCTCAGCTCATTATTATGAAATATATTTAATTTTCCTTTTAAAATAAGCTTTGTAATATAAAATAATTTTCATATAGAATTTTGACCTAATTGAAATTATTAATGAGGCTATTTTTATGTAATTCCAGCAGTTTTTATTTCAAAATGTCATTTTTTAAAGTCAGCTTTTATTTAAAAAAAACAGCTTTTATTTTAAAAGGGTCATTTATCCCCATGGCCTATTTATTTCATAATGCCACTTTTCAACTGAAGGACTCTCAGCCAATCAGCGTCAACCTGGGTTGAACCTGGGGTACCTGGGAATCGGTATCAGTACTCAACTGTACCAAATTTCGGTACTTTTTGTGTGTTTGTGGTAATAAATGTTAATTAATTTAGTAATAAAATCAAAACATGTATTTTACAACTTAACATTTATTTCTCAATATCTAAACTTTAATGAATATATCAAAACAACATCCAGCTGTATTGTAACATCTCAGTTGTTTCAAACATTTCTTCTCCCATGTTGCTGGCTGCAGGCGATGAGTTGCTAACGGATGCAGGCGTGTTAACGGTGCCGAATGCAGAGTTGTAGCCGTAGATCTGAGTGCACTCTTCAGCCTTGAGAAAAATCTTGTGCTTAACCAGGTGCTTCCTCAGATTCGAAGTATTCCCACAGCTAGTCTTGCACATTGCATCACAAATATTGCAACAAGAGTAATCTGCACCACATGTTGAAAAGTGGACCCATACTTTCAAGCGCTTTCTATCAGCCATGCTTGCTTTGCCTGTACCAGCAGTTACTGATGTCATTATGCTCTTATGCATGCAATGCTGTTTATATCCGGCATGGAAAATCCCCCTTTCTTCCACTCCCTCAGTGTCACAATGATGCGTTTAGGTACCAAAACATGGTACAGTTTGATTTTACATAAATATGTACTCAGTAGTGCCAATTCGATTGGTACCTATCAAAGCACCGAATTTGGTACCCATACCTACTTGCCATATAGGTTAAATCCTTTTATGTTATTTTCTGTTATTTCAACTTTTACCTTTATGTTCTCTCTCTGTTTGTTTCTCTTCCTAGAAGCTACGTCTGACCTTTGTGTTTAGCTGTGACATCATCCTGGAGGAGAGTTCACCTGAGCTGCTGCTGCCAACAACTTAATGTTCTCCTTTTACAGATGATCCACTTGGCCCTGTTTTCCAATGTTTAACCATGTCTCTCCTAGACATAGCTACTGGCTACGCTTCTACTGTAACTAACTATATGTGCTCTCTTTCATACTCTAGACTTGAAAACTGGCTCAGAGTTAATCTGCTTAGCTGTCTTTTTCTCCTAGATGAAGCCGCTAAGGGAACTACTACTGCCTTTAACATTTAACCTTTGAGCCTGGTTCTGGTTCATTCCTGTTGAAGGAGAATTTTCCTCTCCACTGTCGCTACATACATGCATGCTGAGTATGAGGGATTGCCACTAAGTCATCAACACAATGCAAGCAACTGTCCACTGTCTCTACATGCTCTTCCAGGAGGAGTGAATGCTGCAAGTCACTGACTGGGTTTCCTTAGATAGAAAACTATTTAACCAATTTAAATTGTTTTGCCATGACAACCATGACAGTTTACAATGAACTCCAAACTTCCTCTTACCAAAATACCTTACACCACAACATGACGCATAAGGAACCTATTCACTTCAAACATTACTCCATAACTATACCAGCACATGAATAATAAACTAAACTTGACTGTTTTGTTTGATAACTAGGATCAACTGGAATGGATGTACTTGACTTGGAATCTGTGATTTGATTGAATCCACAACAACCACAACATGACATACAAATGGTAAGGGCATTTCATACTTCACAAGAAGTCCAGAACTCCCAGAAAGTCTTCTTAGTTCTCTTCCACAGCAGACTCACCTTATATTTCATGGAAAGCACACAATAAAAAACTTATATCCAGAATATGTAACAAGAACAATCTACAGGAACTGCCAAAGCAGGGATGCAAAAACAGCATCTGTTTAGAATGCCTTTAACGCAGGGGTCATCTGCACTGATTTCTGCTTTAATATAGAACATGTATTGTTGATTTGTTTATCATTTGTTACAAAACATGACTGCTTGATTATTTTGCAAGTTACTACATTTCTGTAAGATCAAAAAGATCCAAACTGTGACACATAATGAAAATAAAAACAACAAAAATGCAAACAGCTCATCATTCTGCAACATTCTTGACAAGGTGTAAGTTGTTGTGGGCGATGTACGATTCTGTCAGAGCTGGTTCCAGAAAGTGGAAACCTACTTCCAGCAAAAATCAGGTGCTTCACAACCATAAGTCAGTAATCATATATAAAATGTACATAGTTGTCTAATAAATGTTTAGTTTGGAAAAAACACATAGTCATTATTTAGCTATTGTGGTCTTAGTATTAGTCTAATTAAAACTGAGTGAAGATGAATACAATGCAATGCTCATTTCAAATAAGTGATATTGCTAAATATTATTTATGGTATTTATTTTACATGTATTTACTTTATTGATTGAAAGTATTTTCCATTACTTTTCTGACGCTAAGACTTGGGTAAGCCAATTTCATTCATAAAACCATTCAATAAAATGAGTTGTTGTAAAAACATTTTATAAAAAAATATGCAAGATTTGATAAAATGTATATTATTTTTTCAGGCTTTGGTCCATATTATTTTTTCTTTACTCTAACCCAAGAAATTACATCTTCTGAAAATGTTGACGTTGAACTCTTGGTATTGTGATAAACATATGTTCAAAATGTTACAAAAATGGAAATGATAAGTATATGTCAAAATAACTAAACCACCCACAGTCCCCAAAAGGGAAAAAGTATATAAGTGTACAAAGAAAGCAGTGATTGCATTGAAATAATATTGAATTGATGTTAATTATTTGCATGTTGTGATTGTGTATACAGTACAGGCCAAATGTTTGGACACACCTTCACATTCAAAGAGTTGTCTTTATTTTCATGACTATGAATATTGTAGCTTCACACTGAATGCATCAAAACTATGAATTAACACATGTGGAATTATATACTGAACAAAAAAGTGTGAAACAACTGAAAATATGTCTAATATTCTAGGTTCTTCAAAGTAGCCGCCTTCTGCTTTGATTACTGCTCCGCACACTCTTGGCATTCTGTTGATGAGCTTCAAGAGGTAGTCACCTGAAATGGTTTTCACTTCACAGGTGTGCCCTGTCAGGTTTAATAAGTGGGATTTCAAGCCTTATAAATGGGATTGGGACCATCAGTTGTGTTGTGCAGGAGGTGGATACAGTACACAGCTGATAGTCCTACTGAATAGACTGTTAGAATTTGGAAAGGTGGCTACTTTGAAGAATATAAGACATATTTTCAGTTGTTTCACACTTTTTTGTTCAGTATATAATTCCACATGTGTTAATTCATAGTTTTGATGCCTTCAGTGTGAAGCTACAATATTCATAGTCATAAAAATAAAGAAAACTCTTTGAATAAGAAGGTGTGTCCAAACTTTTGGTCTGTACTGTATGTAGAAAGAATGTATCTCCTCTAAACACTCTTCTTCTGCTGCACTGAGAGTACATCTCAGCTGTTTTTCTTTATGTTTTTTTGCAGCACTAGTGGCCCTTATTTTATTATTTTTTGATAGCAAGCAGTGGAAAAAGTGGGGAAAGGTTGTGCAGAAAACGTCACCGGGGCTGGTTTTTGATCCCACGCTTAAACCCCTACACCACCAGCACCACACCCTGTTGTCACGGTTCAACAGCTTTCTCACTCTGTTAACAGTGCACAGCTACATTCTAGCATAATTCACCCAATAGCTAGATAAAAAAGTACATGTATTAATGGGAGAATGCAAGCCAAACCAGTCAAAACAACATACATGTGACTTTTATACTGTCAGATATTTTGTATTACGTAGCCATAAACACGGACATTAAAATAAAATGGATGTACACAGAAGGACCCTGATTAGCTGGTTATCTATGATTTCTCTGAGTAATAATGTGGAAGTTTGTGTGTTAAAAGAGTAGATCTTATCTAATTCACTTTTCATTTACAGATAAAGACCTAAACAAATTAAAACATGGACCATGGAAACGTTTTTTATATGTGTCAAACTATCTTTAAATTGTGACTCACTTTACATCAATGTTTGGCTACAATCCTACAGCAGCTGTCTTGCTTTCAGTGTTTATTCTATCCAAACCTAAAAACATCCTGATCTGAACTGAAGACGAACAGTGAAGCTGTCATTCTTAGTCCACCTGTTGGCAGCATGGATCTGAATTTGAAAATTTTAAACATCAGCTTTGCTTTCATGCATGAGACTTACATGGAAGTTAGAGATGTGTTCTCTGTCCAAAGGTTTGATGACAGACAGCTGGCCTAAGATTGGGTTGATAATAAAGATGCCAGTTGGAGGCTGGTCAGCCCCTGGACCTGTCACACTGTAACGCAGATTCAAGTTTTTGTCCTTATTCGAACGAATCTACCGAACAGGCAAAAGAAAAGAAAAGGAAAAATAAGACAAGCTTATGATTCAAACTCTAAACATGTGATAAAATATGTGGAATACTTCCCAAGGGGAGAAGCTGCGAGCACCTTGACAAGGTTGTGTGTTTTGGAGTGAATCTTTTTCCCCTTTAAACTACATAGAGCAATCTGTTTGCCCCCCTGCATTTTTTTGTGCCATTGACTTGAAAATGTATTTTTTAAATTACACTACATATATATATATATATAGATATACAGGGGTTGGACAATGAAACTGAAACACCTGTCATTTTAGTGTGGGAGGTTTCATGGCTAAATTGGACCAGCCTGGTAGCCAGTCTTCATTGATTGCACATTGCACCAGTAAGAGCAGAGTGTAAGGTTCAAATAGCAGGGTAAGAGCACAGTTTTGCTCAAAATATTGAAATGCACACAACATTATGGGTGACATACCAGAGTTCAAAAGAGGACAAATTGTTGGTGCATGTCTTGCTGGCGCATCTGTGACCAAGACAGCAAGTCTTTGTGATGTATCAAGAGCCACGGTATTCAGGGTAATGTCAGCATACCACCAAGAAGGACGAACCACATCCAACAGGATTAACTGTGGACGCAAGAGGAAGCTGTCTGAAAGGGATGTTCGGGTGCTAACCCGGATTGTATCCAAAAAACATAAAACCTCGGCTGCCCAAATCACGGCAGAATTAAATGTGCACCTCAACTCTCCTGTTTCCACCAGAACTGTCCGTCGGGAGCTCCACAGGGTCAATATACACGGCGGGGCTGCTATAGCCAAACCTTTGGTCACTCATGCCAATGCCAAACGTCGGTTTCAATGGTGCAAGGAGCGCAAATCTTGGGCTGTGGACAATGTGAAACGTGTATTGTTCTCTGATGAGTCCACCTTTACTGTTTTCCCCACATCCGGGAGAGTTACGGTGTGGAGAAGCCTCAAAGAAGCGTACCACCCAGACTGTTGCATGCCCAGAGTGAAGCATGGGGGTGGATCAGTGATGGTTTGGGCTGCCATATCATGGCATTCCCTCGGCCCAATACTTGTGCTAGATGGGCGCGTCACTGCCAAGGACTACCGAACCATTCTTGAGGACCATGTGCATCCAATGGTTCAAACATTGTATCCTGAAGGCGGTGCCGTGTATCAGGATGACAATGCACCAATACACACAGCAAGACTGGTGAAAGATTGGTTTGATGAACATGAAAGTGAAGTTGAACAGCTCCCATGGCCTGCACAGTCACCAGATCTAAATATTATTGAGCCACTTTGGGGTGTTTTGGAGGAGCGAGTCAGGAAACCTTTTCCTCCACCAGTATCACATAGTGACCTGGCCACTATCCTGCAAGAAGAATGGATTAAAATCCCTCTGACCACTGTGCAGGACTTGTATATGTCATTCCCAAGACAAAATTGATGCTGTACTATCTAGATAGAAAAACGTCTTGGCCAAATACTCAGCTAATTTCAAACAGCTTATTCTATTATTGACTTTTTTTGGTGTCATCGACTAGATTGAATGATTGAAGTTTAAACAAACAAGACATACCAAATTATTTATTTAACAAACATGGGTCTCAGTAGTAAAAAACTGTACACAGACAGGATTTGGCAAGTTTTGCATGGGTGCAACCCATATACTCAGCACTGGTGCTTAACCTACAAATGCATTTTTCCTAAGAACGTGGCACTTTTTAGGTGAAAATAAATTGGCTTTTCGGTGGTAAGATTTATTGCCAAGAGGCATTGATTCATTCAAATTAAAAAAATCAACCTAAAATGTTTTTGTGTGAAGCTTACAGCTATATACCCAAAAATTTGAATATTGTGTAAAAGTTGAATATATTCTGCCAGTGATCTCAGAAAATGAAATTATTCTTTTTTAGAGATTCATTCCACATAGAGTAAAATATTTCTAATTATTCCTTGTAATTTTGATAATTATGGCCTACAGGTAAAGAAAACCTAAAATGTAGGACCTCATAAATTTAGAATCTCACATTAGACAAATCAAAAAAGGATGTTTTAAGCACAAATGTCAGACTTCTCAAAAGTATGCACATTTCTATGCACCAAGGACTTGGTTGGGCCTCCTCTTGCATGAATAACTGCATCAGTGCACCGTGGCATAGAGGTGATCAGCCCGTGGTACGTAGGTGTATTGGAAGCCCAGATTGCTTTGATAGCTGTCTTCATGTCATGTGCCTTATTGGGTCTGCTGTCTCTCATCTTCCTCTTGACAAGAGTCCATAGATTTTCTATGGCGTTCAGGTCAGGGACGTTTGCTGGCCAATCAAGAACAGGAACACCATGGTTATTGAACCAGCTTTTGGTACTTTTGGCAGTGTGAGCCGGTGCCAAGTCCTTCATACAGCTTGTCACCAGAGGGAAGCATGAAGTGCTCTAGAATTTCCTGGTAGAAAACACAGTAGTCCAACACCAGCAGATGATATAGCACCCCAAATTATCACTGACTGTGGAAACGTCACACTGGACCTTCAAGCAACATGGATTCTCATGTGCCTCTCCACTCTTTCTCCAGACTCTGGGATCTTGATTTCCAAATGAAATGCAGAATTTACTTTCATCTGAAAACAGAACTTTGAACCATTGAGCAACAGTCCAGTTCCTTTTCTCCTTAGCCCATGTAAGATGTTTCTGATGTTATCTCTGGTTCAGGAGTGGCTTGACACAATGAATGCAACATTTGTAGCCCATGTTTAGTATTTGTCTGTGTGTGGTGGTTCTAGATGCACTGACTCCAGTCTCAGTTACCTCCTTGTGAAGCTCCCACAATTCTTAAATGGGTTTTGCTTGACAATCCCTTCAAGGCTGCGGTTCTCCCTGTTGCACCTTTTCCTGCTACACTTCTTCCTTCCACTCAATGTTCTGTTAATATGCTTGGATACAGAACTCTGTGAACAACCAGCTTTTTCAGAAATTACCTTTTGTGGCTTACCCTCCTTGTGAAGGGTGTCAATGACTGTCATCTGGACATATGTCCAGTCAGCATTCTTCCCCATGATTGTGTAACCTATGAACCAGAGTGAGAGACCGCTTAAAGGCTCAGGAAACCTTTGCAGGTGTTTTGAGTTAATTAGCCAATTAGGGTGTCACACCATGAGTGCTCAATAGTGAACTTTTTCTCAGTATTCTAATTTTCTAAGACACTGAATTTTGGGTTTTCTTTACCTGTAAGCCATAACCATCAAAATAAAAAAAAATAAAAGGCTTGAAATATCACTCTATGTGTAATGATTCTATATAATATAATTCACTTTCTGAGATGACCGACAAGAAATATTGCACTTTTACGCAATATTCAAATTTTTTGGGGATGTACCTGTATGTCATCATGTGTGGGATTGAAACTTACCGTAACTAGAACCTCTGGGAACGGCCCTCGTGAGTTCTCCGGAACATTGATAGGTGGAATGACCCAGTCCCTCTTAACCCGTCTCACAGTGCCATCACCACTGACAACTGTGTTACGCCATGGAAACAGGACTTCTGGAACTTGCTGAGTCAGTGCTGCATCACCAGGCATTACCTGCAGACAATTAACAAGCAAGTGTTAATCATGCACTTGGCATCAACACACCAAGAGCAGACTTGGAGAAACATGGTGACACTGTCCATTTTTGAGCTCATTTCCCAGGCCCGGATTACTGACCTTATTACAGTCTTAATAAATGACCAAATGATCATCTGTCATTGTGCCCATTACTAAATGGACATGAGCAGTAACACTACTGGGTAAACAGAGACTTGGTACCTTCCTCCAAACAGCCTGGGCTCATGATGATATCAGATGTTACAGTTATTCTTAGTATAAATTGATTCAGTTAAATCTAGTTTATCAACTTGATTTAATCAAAGATAGAAAGATGAATTGGGTCTATAGCTAGATTGACACAAAAAGCTAGCAAATGGCAAAAAAACAAACAATGAAACAAAGCATTTTATAATAAATCATCATTTAATTTTACAACTCACACTATTTGATCAGGCCAGGTAAACAGACTGGCTGAGACCACTACATGCAAGTACATGTTGGCACTGCTCAAACTAGATAGTGAAAATGTTTTGGCCTGCTGAGTTTGTGTTAAAAGGAGGACGACATATTCAGTGTTCACAGTGAAACGCTGAAAGCATCGGTAAGTCCTAAAACAGCGTTACCCATGTCCATTACGACTGGGTGTAACTACAGTAATAAGGTGTTATGAGTAATCCCAATACATGAACTGTGTTGCTTTAAATACCATCAATACAAACCGTTACAATTTAAATAAGCAGTGCGCAGATTAATTAGTTACATTTGTTTTTGCATTTGAGTGTACTTCCTGATAATATTTTTTCTGTTGCTTTTACTTCCAGTGTGTAAAGGTATGACATTCATCAAGGACACCTTGTGTTTAGGACAGTGACTGTGGAAAGTGTATGGCCCTCATCCACACCTAGCACTAACGTGTCTCATGTGTGATCCACCTCTTCTCCCAAGATGGAACTAGTGTTTGATCTATTCCTGTTTCTCTTAAAATCTACAATCATCTTCTTTGTTTTGTTCACATTCAAGATGATTGTTTCCACACCATGCCACAAAGCGGTCCACCACCTTCCTGTACTCAGCTCTTGTCCATCTCTGATCCACCCCACGACTGCAGAATCATCTGAGTATTTCTGCAGATGACAGGAGTCTGTCTTGTACTGGAAGTCTGAGGTGTACAGGGTGAAGAGAAATGGTGAGAGTACAGTCCCCTGTGGTGCTCCTGTGCTGATGACTACCTGGTTAGACACACAACCCTTCAGTCTCACAAACTGTGGTATGTTTGTCAGGTAGTCTTTGATCCAGGAGATTGTTAAGACCTCCACCTGAGTCTTCTGGAGTTTCTGACAAAGCAACTCAGGCTGAACTGTGTTAAATGCACTGGAGAAATGAAAGAACATGATGCTCACATACCCCTTTTCCCTCAATGTGGGTGCACGTTCTGGTTCCCGAACGTGATTTCAAATCGGTATCGACTGAAAAAAAGAGGTTCCAGAGGACAAGCTATGGTTTAACTCGGGCACTGCAGAATATTTTGTTTTCTGCGCAAACTGTGACATCACCTGTGGGCAGGTCAAAGAGGAAGATAATAGAAACAACAATTTATGGTGGCGAAGACGAAGAACTACCGTGCTACTACACTTACTTCTGCTGTTCCTGAAGCTGGTGGAAACCTGTGTCTGTTCCTAACAAAACACCCAGGTCCAAAGGCACTCAAACCAAACTGGTTCAAGAACAGGACTTTTTACAGTGAAAGAGGCTACAGTGTTGCTGGCTTTGTCCAGATGACAGTGGGTTTGTTGAAGCATGCATATGATGGCATCTGCAACTCCAACTCTATGGTGATAAGCAAACTGCAGGGGTCCTGATATGTCCTTGTGTGCTTACACAGCTGGGCCAGTGGGTGTTTTATTTGGTAGTGGAACAAGGCAGGATGTCTCAGACAACACATAAACCTTCTCCTGGCTCAGGCTAAGGTTGATGAAGTGCGGCAGAATCCCACAGAGCTGCTCTGCACAGGCCTTCAGGTCTTTGGGGCTGATACCAACCAAACTTTGGGGGGGGGGGGGATCACGCTTTCATGCTGTGTCAAATATTTACTTTAAGTTGTTTTTACATATTCCCCAATAATTCCCTGTCTCCCTCTCTGAAAGCTGCTCTTTTCTTGTTAAGCAGGTCCTTCGGGTCACTGATAATCCAGCGTTTGTTATTAGGCAAGCATCTCACTGTTCTGGTGTGAATGGTGTTATCCATATGTTTATGTATTGTGTCACAAATTCAGTGGTGGCATTGATGTCCTCTCCATGTGCTGGCACAGTGCGTGTCAGTCTGTTGCCTCAAAGCAACCCTGCAGGGCCTCATCATCATTCTGTGACCATCTTCTCACAGTTCTCTTAATTACAAGTTCCCTCTGAATGTTGTGATAAATACTAAATAGCGACGGCAACATGTTTTCCTATAAAAACCTGATATACAATGTGCCAATCTATTAAACCAGATATTAGTATAAAATACTAGATTGGAACTAAAGGTAAAAAAGTGACTTAGATGACAGATCTATTTATACATTATCTTAAGATTCTGAGCACCAGTCCATAAGCTGCACTGAGAATAAAGTAACTACAGTTAAAATATGTGTTTATCTTAGCAGTAGCTAATTTGTACCAATTAGTCAGTTACAAGAAATAACAGACAACTAATAAGTAGAGGAATTTCAAGGCACAAAGAGGAAAATGGGTGTAAATACAGACATACTTAAGACACAAGATCCTGAAAGTAGAATCTGAGTATTATATCTTACATTTGCTCTACACTGAATCTGACAAAAAAAAACTGGTGACTCAGCTGCACTCAATCTTTTTAGTTGGATTTTGGATATGATGTCTTGGTTGTATCACTGCTCAGCTTTATTTGAATTTAATCTCCTTTTCCTGTTTGAAAGCTGTAGAATTAGAGCTGACAATCCTCATTTGGCAAATGGCTGTTAATTTCCGTTGCTGCTCCGCACACCTGTGTCTGAAGGTGTCTCAAACAGTCTTCAGAGATCTGCTGAGATCTTTTTCCACTATCTTGGATTCTCACTGACTGCCACAAGCGATGAAAATGCTAATTAAAACCATATGGTAGCCAACTATTTCTGGGCTGTGTTTGGAAGAAGAGTCAATCACTGCTTTGTCTAAACACATGCAGAGGGTCTTATTTTTACTGGTGTACATGAAACAAACTAACAGATGGCAGCTTTACTCATTTTCTCTCAGCAGTTAAGACTCGGCCATCCTCAGACGCCTGCTGGGCTGGAAAAGATGTGATTTTATGTCAGTTTGTGGATGTAGACAAATGTAGATGGAAGATGTACATGTCTCACATGATGACATTCTCAGACTGTGACCCAGGTAAGCATGAACACTGACAGCTGAGGATGAAGAATATTTACTTTAAAATTGTACAAAAACCTATAAAATACAGTAAGATCTCCCTGAATGCAATGTTAAATACTTTAAGAACTTTTATTCATTACATAACTCTAGTAATCGTTCAATGATGTCAAACAAGATAGTTCAACTAACTAAAAATGAGTGAAGAATCAGAATCTGCTTTATTTACCAAATTTGTGCATACAAACAAGGAATTTGGTTTCGGTTCCACTTTACTCTCAATAAGGACTTTTTTTTTTTGTAGTTAGAAATGTAGAAATTGATGAATTACTAAAAAGGAAACACTCCTTGCAGTAACATGAGGTTAAATTGTGTTTCATTGACATGTTCATGTTTTCCTGCATTCAGTCTTAAAATATATCACTTATAATTAATTGCTTCATTAGAGTTTCTGCCAATTAAACGTGACCTGTTCTGGACATTTTGTGGCATTCCCACTGCATGGACGCAGTTGTGTCTTCCAAAGATTCAATTTGATAAGTACATACAGGAAACACTGGGCTCCAATCACATGGCTTAAGTTTGATTAAAAAGGATGAAGAGAAAGAGGCTTAACATCACTAATGAATGAAAACAGCATCCCTCTTCTGATAGTAACCAAGCTGGCTCTGCGGCTATGACTGTTGAAGGTGGCATTAAACTGAATTTCATCAGGCTACATGTAACATTGGAGGAACGAATGTCTTTCATACATCAGCAAACAAAACCACCAATAGAGTTATGTTAACACAAACCTATAAAAAACTAAAAGTAAAGAATATAAACCATAAACTTACACAAAACAAGAGAAAGGAAATATTAATCTGAATTAGTTTTTAGCAGCTTATTAAGGTTTGCAGATAATGTAGAGTTGAAAGCAAAGTTTACATACACTAAATAACAAAATACATAAAAAAGTCAACTTTATTTTTACTGTTTGATGGTAAATCAGACTAAACCTATTCTTTTAGCCAACTTATTTGTATTTCTTCAATGTCAGATTAATATGATTTAGAGATTTTTTTAAACTTCCTTTAAAGTTAGACATTTATACATCCTTTTTATTCATTTGGTAGAATTGCCTTTTAAACAGTATGAATGGGGCAGAAAATTTGTGTACCGTTCCATGGCTTACTCACAATAGTTTGCTGGGATTCTGGCCCATTCCACCTGACAGAACTGCTGGAACAGAGTCGGGCTGGTGCGCCACTCAAACACAGCTGTTCAGCTATGCCCACAAATACTCTATTGGTCTAAGTTCAAAGGTTCTAGATGGCCATTCCAATTAATTGGTTTCTAACTAATTTGATGGTATGCTTAGGGTCAATGTCCATTTAGACCTGGCTGCTTTCTTGAGATTTTACATTAATATTTTCACAAATTCCTTCCATACCTTTTGTGATTTACAAGACACCCAACTGCAGCCTTTTTGCTTTTGTTCTTGGGCTGATTCACATATTTTGCACATTCATCTCTAGGACACACAACTTGTTGCCTAACTGAATGGTATGACAGCAGAACACTATCAGGGTGTTTATACTTCTTGAATTGTGAACTCAAACTACAGAATATCAAGAATGTAATAAGAAAAAATTTGTCATTAGTTTAGCAAATAGAAATGACTTTGGTCTTTCTTACTGGACTAAAACAAATGATATGTAAACATTTGTGATTATTATTAAGTCATCATTAGTAACTAGAAACAATTCAGGTTTAGCTGTGGAAAAAGGTTACGTGTTGCAGATTGGTTATAGGCCTGAGCAGCCTGCAGCATATATCTACAATACAGAATTAGGTACACCATGTTGGTACCAGGGTGAAAACATTTTGCTTTCAGAGCTGCCTTAATTCTCTAGATTTAACAAGGTGTCTGAAGCAAATCTTGGCCAATATTGACATGAAAGCATCAGGCAGTTGTTGCTGACTTGTTAGCTACACATGATACGACTCTCCTGTTCCTCTACATCCCAAATCTTTACTAGACTGAGATCTGTTGACTCTGGACATTATTAGACTACAGTAAAAGCAGTGTAATGATCAGTCTCAACCCAGTTGGAAATGATTTGAGCTGTGTGAGACAGAGCATTATTCTGCTGGAAGTAGCCTTTCAAGACATGGTCAGCAACAATATATTCTCTGTAAAACTGGAAAGATTGTTGTGGGTAAAAACCTAGCGGTTAGCAGTTTCTGAAATACTCCGACCAGCCAGTCTGGAATCAACAACATTGTCACATACAAGGTCTCTTAAATGCCTTACTCTGATGCCCACTTAAGGCTTCAGCAAGTCGTCTTCACCATGTCTTGAAGTGTGAAGACACTGAGTTGTCCTGTGATTAACTGAGTCATTGTTTGCCTTAACAAGCATTGGAATATGTGCTAATAATAAAGTGGCTGGTGAGTGTATTTTAAGCTAATTCTTAGCCTGATGACATCTTTGGAACACAGTGCTTTGTTTGTGAAACCTGAGGTGAAACTTGTTTTGGGCTTGTAGCAGACAGTTATGAGTTTGCAAATACACAAAAGTACTATTGAATCTTTAACTCAAGTCTCAAGCAAGATGCAGTAAAAAGCATTATGAAAACAGAGTGGTGAAGAAATTATGTTTCAAGCTGTCTTCCAAATTCCAAATGTGGTGTTTCTCCTTGTTCTATTAAAAAAAGCAGTTAATTGAGGTAATACTTGGTTGTTAACAATAAATCATGTTTTGCTGAGGAAAAGCAGCATTTATTATACTTCTGGCTGTGTGTTTGCATCGTACCTGCTCTGGTGTTGTGTTGCTGCCATTTTGGTGAATCTGTAGATGGACTCTGGCCTGCCAAATTTGATTGGACTGCAGGTCTTGAGCATAGATCATCACCTGAGCCTTTTCCTTACCCACCAGGCTTAGCCGTTGTAGGGTGTAAACTACACCTTCCTGACTCACAGTGAAAGCATAGGAATCTCCAGCCTTCAGTAGAACATTTCCAACATTGCAGTTCCTGAATGTCACTGTGGAAGAAAAACAGACAGAGACACCATAAAGGGAGAAAAAACCATTAGTCAGATGAATAATGTGTTGTGCTTTTTATAGAAATATTTAGATGCTTAAATAAAAGCATCTCATGAACCAGACAACCCAATGTTTTACAGCTCTATAATGACCCCAAGAGGTAGATCAGATGCACAGCAGAAATGATGTTCACTTTGATTAAGCATACCTGATAAATTTGCCATTTGTTTCTCTAGTACCTCCTTGGTACAACTTTAAAATGCAGCATGCTAAAGCAGTAAGTTTGGAGGTAAGATTTGGTTGATATGTTTTATTTCAGAAAAAGCTCTGTTAGCGCTTCAGTTAACTAAGAATGAGATGTGCAGAGAAAGATAGAAAAAAATATGACCCTTACATAGTGGTGCTTCCTTCAGGGATCTGCTTTTGTTACATAACAGGCAAGCTGTGTATGATTTCAAGCACATCGCTTCTTTTACAGCAGTCAGTCTGCTGATTAATTTCAAAAAATGATTCTGTAGATGATCATACAAATCTATGAATACTGTTTCAAAAGAGAAAATGGAAATGTTCAAGAAAATTGCAAATAATGTACCTCTAAATGAATTACATTTAGTATTGTATTAGATCATTAGGTAGCAGCAACAATGGACTGTCTTTCTGCAGTTTGCTGTTTATTGTATGGTATCCTCATGAATAGAATAGAAATAGAACAAAATAGAATACAACAGAATACAATAGAACAGAACAGAATTAACCTTCATTGTCCCTTAGTGTGGAAATTGAGTTGTACCAGCAGTGATAGTCAAGTTGAAGCATGCAGATTCATGCAAAAGTAAAAAAGATAAAATAAATGATCCAAAATAGAATACTCAGATTAAAAGAAATGTGCAACTGAGTATGATAATAAAAAATGTACCACCTGTGCATATACCGGGGTTGGACAATGAAACTGAAACTCCTGTCATTTTATTGTGGGAGGTTTCATGGCTAAATTGGACCAGCCTGGTAGCCAGTCTTCATTGATTGCACATTGCACCAGTGAGAGCAGAGTGTGAAGGTTCAATTAGCAGTGTAAGAGCACAGTTTTGCTCAAAATATTGAAATACACACAACATTATGGGTGACATACCAGAGTTCAAAAGAGGACAAATTGTTGGTGCACGTCTTGCTGGCGCATCTGTGACCAAGACAGCAAGTCTTTGTGATGTATCAAGAGCCACGGTATCCAGGATAATGTCAGCATACCACCAAGAAGGACCAACCACATCCAACAGGATTAACTGTCTGAAAGGGATGTTCGGGTGCTAACCCGGATTGTATCCAAAAAACATAAAATCTCAGCTGCCCAAATCACGGCAGAATTAAATGTGCACCTCAACTCTCCTGTTTCCACCAGAACTGTCCGTCAGGAGCTCCACAGGGTCAATATACGCGGCCGGGCTGCTATAGCCAAACCTTTGGTCACTCATGCCAATGCCAAACGTCGGTTTCAATGGTGCAAGGAGCGCAAATATTGGGCTGTGGACAATGTGAAACATGTATTGTTCTCTGATGAGTCCACCTTTATTGTTTTCCCCACATCCAGGAGAGTTACGGTGTGCAGAAGCCCCAAAGAAGCGTACCACCCAGACTGTTGCAAGGCCAGAGTGAAGCATGGGGGTGTATCAGTGATGGTTTGGGCTGCCATATCATGGCATTCCCTTGGCCCAATACTTGTGCTAGATGGACACGTCACTGCCAAGGACTACTGAACCATTTTTGAGGACCATGTGCATCCAATGGTTCAAACATTGTATCCTGAAGGCGGTGCCGTGTATCAGGATGACAATGCACCAATACACACAGCAAGACTGGTGAAAGATTGGTTTGATGAACATGAAAGTGAAGTTGAACATCTCCCATGGCCTGCACAGTCACCAGATCTAAATATTATTGAGCCACTTTGGGGTGTTTTGGAGGAGCGAGTCAGGAAACGTTTTCCTCCACCAGTATCACGTAGTGACCTGACCACTATCCTGCAAGAAGAATGGCTTAAAATCCCTCTGACCACTGTGCAGGACTTGTATATGTCATTCCCAAGACGAATTGACGCTGTATTGGCCGCAAAAGGAGGCCCTACACCATACTAATAAATTATTGTGGTCTAAAACCAGGTGTTTCAGTTTCATTGTCCAACCCCTGTATATTTGTGCATAAAAAAAACCCACATTATTTACAAAAAAATTGTAAAACCATGCATATAACAGCAAGGATGTAAACACTTTTTTAGACTGTTGCGAGCAGTGAAATATTAAAAGTCTAACAGTGGTGGAAGGATCTGCGACAACGCTTCTTTGTGCCCCTAGGATGCAGAATGGAGCTCTCCAGTTCTGACACAGCTTCATGACATTGTCCAACATTTTTGTACAAGCTTTTTCCTTTTACAATCAGTTAGAACAAACTGATACAATTACAACAAAACACACCCATGCCGTGACTCCTTTGTTAGTCCATTATTTAAATCCATTTAAACAGCCTGTGCCAGAGGTTCTATGAAGAGAGAGAAAGAGTGGGTGACAGACAGCATCCTTGCCTTGTTGATCTCTGTTTACTCAATACATTGAGTAAACCTTTTTTCCACACCTGTGACAACTATGCAGTTGACATATTGCACGATTTACTTGAAAGCGTTGTACAGTACGAACTCAAAACCTGTCTTTCAGTATCTTGTCCGTCATAAGTATCTTTCTTTAGAATCATTGTCACAGAGGATCCAAACCTTATTTTTGGTGACATGTTGGAAAGAAATAATCTGCTCCTCCTCCTGATTCTGATTGTGAATATTGTGTTTACACCTATTGTAATTAATGGTATAACTTACTATTTGAAACACTTGATTAATGAGCACCACAAGCTATTTAGATCTTTGTTTTCACATAAAAGGTGAATCCCAAAGCATCATTTGATGATTCATTATCCACGATGTATTAGAAAAATAGGTCCAGTCCTTAATGTGTGGTGCATGAAGTTTTAGTCCAAACATAATTACTATGTATATTACTATAGAACAGAATATCAGATTTGTATGTTTGTTTGTATTAGAAATATGGAAATTCCTATTTTTAGAAAGGTCAACATCATCATTACACATGATGAACAAGGTTATTTTGACTTGCAAAGTTGACACTCTTTATTTTGATGATCATTTCAGTGCATATTGTATTTATGAGAGAGAGCAGATTTATTTTCTGTTTTTCCATTTATGGAGCAGATTTTCTACAGACCCTATGGCGAACAGTTATTTAATGAGATGTGTGAAAAAACACACATTGTGCCACATTGTCATATTGTGTGACCTGTGTTGTGCTTATTGCAAAGATAGTGCTGTTTTATGTGGTGTATTGGTTTAAATTACAGGTTGATTCAACCAGCATCCTATGTGGTGTTATTTTTAATTTCAAGTGACGTGTTGTTTTGCAGTGAAATTTTAGATTATTTGTAGTAGTATTTTTTATTTAAATCAACTGTTTATTTAAACCAACCATAAAATATTTGTATGTCATGTTTAACACTATAGTGTCAATATAATTTAAACCTTATCAAGTGTTAAAAAAACACATTGATAGTGTACTTCTTACACTACACCAGTGTTATATAAAAATAAATATATAAATTCAACACCGACTGAATTTATGGGATAAGTGAATAACAACTATTAAGAATGTTGTTCCAACTCCATCAGAGTGTTAACTGTTTAACACTTTCACTTATTTTAACTCGATTTAAAGTTGACCAATATAGACACTTTAAAAGTTTTGAATTTAACTCCCTAGGAATTGAATTAACACTTCCAAATTAGCTGTGCAGGGTTTTATTCTCTCTGGTGTGGCAGGTAACATACAGGGTGAAGGTCGGGAGAGTGGAGGACAGGGAGACATTATTAAAATCCAAAAAAGGACCTGGGGATGCTGTTATTGGACCTGTGCTAACATATATACAGGTCCTTCTCAAAATATTAGCATATTGTGATAAAGTTCATTATTTTCCATAATGTCATGATGAAAATTTAACATTCATATATTTTAGATTCATTGCACACTAACTGAAATATTTCAGGTATTTTATTGTCTTAATACAGATGATTTTGGCAAACAGCTCATAAAAACCCAAAATTCCTATCTCACAAAATTAGCATATTTCATCCGACCAATAAAAGAAAAGTGTTTTTAATACAAACAACGTCAACCTTCAAATAATCATGTACAGTTATGCACTCAATACTTGGTCGGGAATCCTTTTGCAGAAATGACTGCTTCAATGCGGCGTGGCATGGAGGCAATCAGCCTGTGGCACTGCTGAGGTCTTATGGAGGCCCAGGATGCTTCGATAGCGGCCTTTAGCTCATCCAGAGTGTTGGGTCTTGAGTCTCTCAACGTTCTCTTCACAATATCCCACAGATTCTCTATGGGGTTCAGGTCAGGAGAGTTGGCAGGCCAATTGAGCACAGTGATACCATGGTCAGTAAACCATTTACCAGTGGTTTTGGCACTGTGAGCAGGTGCCAGGTCGTGCTGAAAAATGAAATCTTCATCTCCATAAAGCTTTTCAGCAGATGGAAGCATGAAGTGCTTCAAAATCTCCTGATAGCTAGCTGCATTGACCCTGCCCTTGATAAAACACAGTGGACCAACACCAGCAGCTGACACGGCACCCCAGACCATCACTGACTGTGGGTACTTGACACTGGACATCTGGCATTTTGGCATTTCCTTCTCCCCAGTCTTCCTCCAGACTCTGGCACCTTGATTTCCAAACGACATGCAGAATTTGCTTTCACCCGAAAAAGGACTTTGGACCACAGAGCAACAGTCCAGTGCTGCTTCTCTGTAGCCCAGGTCAGGCGCTTCTGCCGCTGTTTCTGGTTCAAAAGTGGCTTGACCTGGGGAATGCTCCCCCTGTAGGAGCAAGAGGAGGTGTCTGGGAAGAGGGAAGTGTCGGCTTCTCTACTAAGTCTGCTGCCCCCGCGACCCAGTCCCGGATAAAGCAGAAGACAATGAGTACAAGTAATGTCCTCAACGCTGTAATACCTGAAAACATCCTTTGCAGCAGTGGACCATCACGTGTCAATCAGCTCGTGTTTCAAAAGCACACCAGAAAGACGTATTTTACTGGAGGAACACTTCTGTAAATAAAAGATGTCTGCAGTGGGAGACCACTCATGTGCATGCATGAGGAAAAGTGAGGTTTCAAGGGCAGTGAAAACCATCCTCAAGTCAGTACCCGCAGAACCAAGCCGCTTTGAACACCTGCCTGCCCGCTCTCCCACGTACCAGCAGAGTCTCCACGGATCCTAAAGAACCGATCACCACCTGGAGAAACGACGGAACCGTAACGCCTCCCCAGAACATTCCCACACCCTGAAGAGTAAAAGCACCATCATCTCATCACTGCACCTTTATCTAAACTCAATAAGCTTGCATCTAACTGAGTCTCTCCTCTGCAGAACGTGCCACTTCCAGCCATTAAGGCCTACGTTCCGAACCCGAGTTTTAAGGACAAATAAACCTTGTTAAAAACTGTTTTTGCCTCCCTGTCTGAGCATGTGGGTCAGGAAATTAGCTACCAATATGACACAAGGTTCTATTTTATCTGAATAACATTATCCTTTTTGATGGTAAATCTCTTTAAAAATCCAGAATGCAATATGCAAGTCAACCATTATGCACTTTTTTGTTTGTAAAAATTTTCACTACAGAAGTAGCGAGCACTGTATTGATGTTAGGGCAACCAGAACAGGCTGAACTTTTCACATGTTGATATTACAAGTTCTTTTTTAGCTGCAGATGAATCCCATTCCACAAATGTTCAAGTGGCATGCTGTATTATTGCAGTCTCAGCAATACATTTTTTTTTCTTTTTTAAAAACTGGTATTTAATTATTTTTTGCTTACATTCTCTCTTTCATATATTTCTATTACTCAAAAATAAGCATACATAGTAAAATGAAAGATCTGCAGAATCTGTATATTTTTTATCAGATTGCCTGATTAATCATCAGAATAATCAATCAAATAATTTATTTGTAAATGAATCATTAAATGCAGCGCTATGCTGGTGTTTGAAGTTTTGGGAAACTAAAGGTGGTTTACACAGAGTTGTACAGAGTTGCTGTTGTTCATTTGGTTGAAACATGCACTTTTGAAATTTTCTATTTCTTTCTGTTTTTCTGTTTTCTTACATCGGCCAAATTACCCTGTTGCACACATAAAGCAGATTAAGCACATTGTATGGCAGTAAAAGACTAAAACACATTGATCCACTAATGATTTACGTCTTTAACCATAAAAAAATTGCCCTATTTTGAATAAAACAAGAGGTCTTTCCAATTTTCATATAGATCTGTTATTTTAAAAAAAAAAAGGAAAATGAAATGTACTTTATAAACATGAATAATTGGTTGCCTAGTCATGCAATCTGTTAAATAAATTCTTCCTTTATCTCTATTGAATGGCATCTATGTGTAACACACTTTGAACAGCTGATCAAAGTGTGTTACTACAGAGTGACAGCACCCACTGGTTTAGTTTACTGTGGAGTAATTTGACAGAGCAACTAAAACAGTTCTCTACTCCAATCAAAATCCATTTTCCTAACAACAAACATACGGAAAACAAACGTGATAATTTGTTTTTGTAAAGTTTTGCTTACATAAGCCTCTAAGTTTTTGTCTTTATCAACTGCATGTGAAAAACTCCATCATTTATTGATTCAATTTTGTTTAAGGTTGTTATAATAGCCCCATTTCCGCCAAAAGCACCAGGATTAAAAGCCCCAGAATTTGTTATAACCGGGTAATAGGAATCCCAGGGAATTCTGTACTTTCTTTTCCATTTATAACTTGTACATGTCAATTAAAACAAAGAAAATAAACAAATAAAACAACACAGATAAATAGATATGATTCACTTAAATGCGACAAAAAGCACAAAAAACAAAAATGTAAGAAGACAAATATTTTTTAGGAAAACTGCATATAGAGTTGTATAAAAACACTTTCCCCATGTGGTTCAGAAATATTACAGCTAAGTCATGGATGCAGGATGTCTAGAGAGAAAGGAAACATTTTCTGCTGCGCAATTTGACACTTTTCACACTGTCAATTTTGCTTTTAGCTGTTACTACAACCACCTGAACACAGAAGAGAAGAGTCAAGAGATTTCTGTACATATTCATCACTACTTCCAGATCCCTGAATTACTGAACCGTACACAAAGACATCATTAAAACAGTCAACCTCATTTAAAAAAAATAAACACCTTCTTCCTCTTGTATGTCTGTACAATATGGTTGTCTTTGGGTATTTTAAAAGCCATTATAATGTTAAGAGCTGTAGTTATATTTTAACGACATCTTGTGCAGCGAAGATCCAACCAGACTGGAAGGTTAGAAACATCTGAGTGACAGGGCAAAGTGATTAGATCTGTAGGCCAAGAGTAGAGTCAGCCCGCTGATGTGCTCCACTACACACCTCTAGCAGAACACTTGGAACAACAGGACACAGACACGACAGACACACACAGCTAATCCATACAGGACAGCTGTCACCCTGTCCTGATTGATCCAGTAAAGACACACACACACACACACACACACACACACACACACACACACACACACACAGGCATATAAAGTAAAGAGAATAAAGCTGTGGGCTGTTTCCAGGCTAAAGTGATGGAATGAAGGCGTACTTCATCTTAAAATCAACATCCACCCACTGGGTCATGGCGCATAGTGTAGCGGTAGAGCATGCTTCCCATATATGGATGCTTCCATCCTTGACACAGCTATCCCAGGTTCAAGTCCCAGCCCCAGAGACCTGTGCTGCTGTCTTCCCCCTTGCTCCACCCTGCTTTCTGTCTGCTTGCCTTAAAAAACTAAAAACTAACAAAAATTACGGCCACTAGTGCTGTGACAAAAAATCTTAAAAAGAGAAAACATCCACCTGTTTCAGTTGTACAGATCCCATAATCCCCTCTGAACCCCAGCTCCACCCCTTAGATGGGAGCACACACTGCAGTTTGGGACACTGTGACAAAATATTTGAGATCTGGGATTTCCTGCTGCACTAAAACCTCCCCAAGCACAGCAAAACCAAGATAATGTGGTGTTTTGGCTTTTGGTGTGGATCAGATTTTTCCATTCATCACAGTAGCACACCTTCTTGGGTTGAAACTATCAGTTACAAACATCACATTTCAACAGATTTTGCAGTAATCAAAACTTCAAGATTAACCAATTTTTTATTTGACATTTTAGAATTTACAGTTCTTGTATAAGAAAAGCCAGAGCGGTGTTTGCATTCTAGGAAAAAGTCTAGTTTGTCGCCAGTGCAGGTTGGGCTCCAGGTTGGACTTCACCTTGTCATCAATCCTATCTGAGGTTAGATGGAAGGGGAGTTGAGATAGGAAGGAGAAGTGAAGCAAAACATTCCTAGATTTCATTGTCCACAAGCTATCCAGTCTATATGCCAGACTTGTCCTTGTAGAAGTTGTCCACAAGGCATTTCAAGAGTTGATTAAATCTCTGAAGTTCAGCCAGAAACAGAGAACCGGACACCTGAAAAACTTAGAGAAGAAATTAAGTAGCTGTCTGGAGAAAACAAGAAAATGTTTTTCAGTCTTGTACTGGAAGTCTGAGGTTTACAGAGTGAAAAGGAATGGTGAGATTACCTCTTCACACTCACAAACTGCAGTCTGTTTGTCAGGTAGTCACTTATCAAGGTGATCCAGGTCAACAAAGGTTTCTCCAGGACCATCAAGATATGGATGTCAAGGCAATAGGGCTATAGTTATTGAGGACTGATTGGTGAGCTTTCTTTGGTACTGGAACATGGCAGGATATCTTCCTTGACTCATTCCACAACACTAGAACTATCTCCTGCTGACACCAACTGGACCTACATACTTATTTTAGTTTAGTCTCTACTGCTGCCTCTTCACCTCGCTTCTAGAGACAGACAGGTGGGAGGGGGATGCAAAGAGAGCACTAGCATCTTCTGATTCAGTCGAAGACCCAAAGTGATAGTAGAATGGTCTGTGGCCAAGGTGGAAGATAAAACCTTACAGGTGTGACGAAGGCTGTGGGTCAAGAAAGGGTAGGGTGTCTGGCTGGTGGCAGAAGAGGAGAATGCAGAGCTTGTTCCTAAACTGAACATACTGAAGAATGTGTTCAGCTGATTGGCTCTGTGCATACTTCCATCTACCCTGCTTGAAGCCTGTAATCCTCTTCATCCCTAACCACACATCTCTTACTAGTTCTGCTGGAGCTTATTTGAGCTTTTGAGAAGTAAATTAGCTGCTCATGGTTATAAAAACACAGCTTCTTGCTATGGTTACACATCATAACAACTTTCCAAAGGTAAAGTAACTTTCCAAAGATATCTAAAAACCTTATAGTTCCTCGGCATTCATTACCAGAAATAATCGCCAAACAAAAGCCATGTTCTTTTCAAATAATAAATGAATGAATGTAACAGAGTTAAATAAAACCACTGAACTAGATCTATAATAGCAAAATTCAAGCAATTTAAGCTGTTGGGGTAGCAGCATCGTAGCCAGGTACTTAAAAAAGCTCAACAAGCTAATAAAGAAAGCTGGCTCTGTTCTGGGGACTCCTCTGGAACCTCTGGAGATCATTGTGCAAAGAAGGATTCTCATAAAACAAAGAACATTATGGAGAACCCTGAGCATCTTCTTCATTAGACTGTTGTACAACAACAGAGTGTCTTCAGTCAGAGGCTTCTTCAGATCTGCTGTAAGACAGACTGCTACAGGAGATCCTTCCTGCCCACAGCCTTCGGCATCTACAACGGCTCTTTGAAGAAACCTGTATAATATGAGCTACAACATTTAATTTCCCTTTGGGATTAATAAAGTATGTTTGAATTTCAATGAAATTAAATGACATGGACAACAGTATAAAAAAACTGTTCTCAAAGGCAATCCTGGATCGGCCCTGTTCCCAGTTAGGAGGAGATTTACTACAGAGGGAGCATGGTCAGCGGTAATGACAGAAAAACCCTATGTAAAATGGTCACCAGGTCCTCCGGGACTAAGAGATACATCTGCTGCTTTATTAAAAGCAACAGTTAGAGTTAACAGTTAAAAATACCAGATGTTTTCTATGATGCTTTCATTGTTGTATCTGGATGCTGGGGACCGTCTGCTTGGATATTCCCTTTTACCATTTTGCGGTTATTGTCACCGTCATTTCTTTGTCGTTTTCTGTCTCTCAAAAACAAATACTCTTTCCTTTGTCTCACACTCACACACAGTCACACAAACACACACACACACAAACATTTTACAAATAATTAGTTTAGACCTCATATTTTAATAGCAATATGAATTCAATCCAATTTCTTACACGGAAAGTGCACATGATTATAAATAATATTAAAAAGTATAAATTATTAGATCAACAAGAAAAACAGGCATTATCTTACTTTAGAATCCCCCATTGCCATAGATAGAAATATCAGAAATATCTTGTCCAGGAGTGACGCTGAAAAACTAGTCCATGCATTTGTTACTTCCAGGCTGGACTATTCTAATTCTTTACCATCAGGATGTCTACAAAACGCAGTTCAGCACCATTTACCTGTCTGAGTAAGCCTTCAGCACTCTTGTGTCAATAAAAACAAAAGCCTACAACAGACGTCATGTCCACCAAGACTTTAGGTTGGCTGTGACAGACACCACACCTGACATCAAAGCCGTAGCCAGAAAATGCAAGCCCAAGGTACCAAGGTATGATTAGTCAGTTTTTAAAGAAACATTTTGTTTTAATTGTCACAACAATGTTCTTGTAGTTATAATTTACACTGTACAACTACCATGTTTTCCTTTTGCAAATAAAAGCTTTTAAATACTCATACTCGTGCTCGTCGTCGTCCGCTTATCCGGGACCGGGTCGCGGGGGCAGCAGACTCAGCAGAGACGCCCAGACGTCCCTCTCCCCAGACACCTCCTCCAGCTCCTCCGTGGGGAGCCCAAGGCGTTCCCAGGCCAGCCGAGAGGCATAGTTCCTCCAGCGTGTCCTGGGCCGTCCCCTGGGCCTCCTCCCGGTGGGACGTGCCTGGAACACCTCCTGAGGAAGGCATCCAGGAGGCATCCGGTATAGCTGCCCGAGCCACCTCAACTGGCTCCTCTCGATGTGGAGGAGCAGCGGCTCTACTCCGAGCCCCTCCCGGATGGCCGAGCTCCTCACCCTATCTCTAAGGGAGTGCCCGGCCACCCTATGGAGGAAGCTCATTTCAGCCAATTGTATCAGGGATCTCGTTCTTTCGGTCATGACCCAAAGTTCATGGCCATAGGTGAGGGTAGGAACGTAGACCGACCGGTAAATTGAGAGCTTTGCTTTTCGGCTCAGCTCTCTCTTCACCACCATGGACCGGCACAGTGCCCCCATTACTGCGGCAGCCGCACCGATCTGTCTGTCAATCTCCCGCTCCATTTTTTCCCCACTCGTGAACAAAATTCCGAGACACTTAAACTCCTCCACTTGAGGCAGGAACTCCCCTCCAACCTGAAGAGGACAAGCCACCCTTTTCCGGTCGAGTACCATGGACTTGGAGGAGCTGATCTTCATCCCAGCCGCTTCACACTCGGCTGCGAACCGCCACAGCGCATGCTGTAGGTCTTGGCTAGAGGGAGCCAGCAGGACCACGTCATCTGCAAAAAGAAGAGACGAAATCCACTGGTCCCCAAACCAGACCCCCTCCGGCCCTTGGCTGCGTCTAGAAATCCTGTCCATAAAAGTTATGAACAGGACCAGTGACAAAGGGCAGCCCCTGTAGAGGGTATAGAGCTGGTCCAGTGTTCCACGGCCGGGACGAAAACCACACTGCTCCTCCTGAAGCCGAGGTTCGACTATCGGACGGACTCTCCTCTCCAATACCCTGGCGTAGGCCTTACCATGGAGGTTGAGAAGTGTGATCCCCTGTAGTTGGAAAACACCCTCTGGTCACCCTTCTTATGAAGGGGGATCACCACCCCAGTCGTCCAGTCCAGAGGCACTGTCCCCGTCCGCCACGCAATGTTGAAGAGGCGTGTCAACCATGACAGCCCAACAACATCCAGAGACTTGAGGTACTCAGGGCGGATCTCATCCACCCCCGAAGCCTTGCCACCGCGGAGCTTTTAAACCACCTCGGTGACTTCAGCCTGGGTGATGAAAGAGTCCAGCCCCGAGTCCCCAGCCTCTGTTTCCACCACAGAATGTGTGATGGCAGGATTGAGGAGATCCTCTAAGTACTCCTTCCACCGCCCGATAATGTCCTCAGTCGAGGTCAGCAGTCGTTTCCCCCATGGGCATTGAAGTCTCCCATCAGAATGATGGAGTCCCTGGGAGGGGCACTATCCAGCACCCCCGACAGGGACACCAAGAAGGCCGGGTACTCCGCACTACCGCTCGGCCCGTAGGCCGAGACGACAGTCAGAGACCTATCCCCAACCCGAAGGCGCAGGGATACGACCCTCTCATCCACTGGGGTAAACCCCAACAAGAGACGGCTGAGCTGGGGGGCAACAAGCAAACCCACACCAGCCCACCGCCTCTCCCCGTGGGCCACTCCAGAGTAGAAGAGAGTCCAACCCCTCTCAAGGAGATGGGTTCTAGAGCCCACGCTGTGCGTGGAGGCGAGCCCGACTATTTCTAGTCGATATATTTCGACCTCCCGCACAAGCTCAGGCTCCTTCCCCCCCAGCGAGGTGACATTCCACGTCCCTAGAGCCAGCCTAAGCATCTGGGGATCGGGCTGCTGAGGTTTCCACCTTCGTCCGCCACCCAATCCTCTTTGCACCGGTCCCTCACGGTTCCCCCTGCAGGTGGTGGGCCCACTGGGGGATTCCCTCGCGTCTCTAGTTCGGGCTTGGCCCGGCCGGATCCTGCGAGGAGCAACCCGGCCACCAGGCGCTCTCCAGCGAGTCCCGACCCCAGGCCTGGCTCCAAGGTGGGACCCCGGCTCTGCCGTACCGGGCGACATCACGTGCCTCGATACTTTGGTCCTCATGAGGGATTCTTGAACCGCTCTTTGTCTGACCCATCACCTAGAGCCTGTTTGCCAGACCTTACCAGGGGCATTTAGGCCCCAGACAACATAGCCTCTAGGATCATTTGAGCACTCAAACCCTCCACCACGTTAAGGTGGCGGTTCAAGGAGGAGCTTTTAAATATTCACTTTATTATGTTCTTATTTTGATGAAGAGATTAAGGTTGAACGCATCTTTGGAAGAGGTGGGGAGTAGCGAGGGATTGGGGGGCTTAGCTTGGCTTGGAAGTAAGACAGGGGGCACTAAGGAAAAAAGGGAAGTAACCACAGGCTTAGGATATCCTGAGCTATACCTGAGTTATGCTGCTATAGACTTACGCTGCCTGTGTTTCAGTGTGTAACCCTGTCTCTCCTAGACATAGTTACTGGCTAAGCGTCTACTGTGACTAACTGCATGTATTCTTTTATCCTAAAGATCTGAAAACTGGCTCAGAGCTTATTTGCGTTTCTCTTCTAGATGAAGCCACTAAAAGAGCTACTACTACCTTTAACGTTTTACTTTTCTGCCACATTGAAACTACTCCTGGAACAGTCCTTTGTTTTTTGTGTTTCTGCTTGATCTTCTCAAACACCCAATCGCTCGTGGTAGATGGTCGTTTACAAGCCTGATTCTGCTTGAGGTTTCTTCCTGTTAAATGGGAGTTTACCTTTCTACTGTCGCTACATGCATGCTCAATGAGGGATGCACCAACACAATCCAAGTTACTGTCCACTGTTGCTATTGCTACATGCTCATCCATAAGGAGTGAATGCTGCAAATAACTGACTCAATACAATCTGCTGGGGTCCCATAGGTAGAAATCCTTTTAACTTATTTAAATAATAAACTGAGTTTGACTACATTGTTTGATAACTATGGTCAACTGGGATGCAATCACCGGTTTGACTTGGAAGATGTGTGACTCGATTAAATAGACTTTTTTTTAATTGTAAAGTGCCTAAGACGTGTGGTGAATATATAAATTAACTGTATTGATTTGAGTTAGATTTAAAGATTTCGCTTTTCATTTTTAAATGTCAAAATGGTCTGGCACCTCTTTACCTGGAGCTTTTGCATTCACACCTCCCCTGTAGAGCTCTAGGATCTCAAGACCAAAAGATCGTAGTTGTTGATTTTAAATCAGTCAGTCAGTCAGTCATGATTTTAAATATCTTTTAAAAACTCTCATCTTTTTAAACTGGGTTTTCATTCCTAAGAGCATGACCATTTGGCCAATCCTTGTTTTTTCTATGCCTTTTATTGCATATACTGTGAACCTTATATTTCATCGCTTATAGTTTTATTTTATTATTTTTATCCTCTGTTTTAGTTTTTATTTGAGTTGCCTTTTGGTTTGTAAAGCACTTTACAAATAAATTAAATAATATTAATAGTAATTCAGCTTTTGAGCTGAAAAGCTCATTACTGGTCCCAAAAATGGCACAGTTCTTGAACATGTCACACTGTGCAAGCATGACATGACCGCAACTTAAGGCAACATACACAATGAACGATGCCACATGCATGACTTGTTGCTGCAGCACAGTAGTGTCAGACAAATCCGGCAGACAGATCAGTCCATCAATAATTGGACTGCAAGTTACAGGTGTTAATTAACTTTTTATCAATGTCAGAAATAGAGGGACAGCCAAGCAGAGACAGTGGAAGAAGCACTCATGGCTGAAGGAAAAAAAAATTAGACGTTTGTTGTAGAACTATTCACACTGCACAAATATTTCCAGAAAATATTCAAAACTGCTTGATATTTGGTGCAAGTTGTTTTTGGCCCCATGATGGAGGGTGTACCCCGCCTCCCGCCCATAGACTGCTGGAGATAGGCACCAGCTCCCCCGCAACCCACTATGGAATAAGCGGTAGAAAATGACAGACTGACTGTTTTTGGTTGAATTAGTTCTAAACTGGTGGTTGGGAAGTCTGTCACAAGTGGAATTTAGCAACTCCACATGTTTATGTTTGCGATGGTAGGAGAGAAAATACTTATTTCTGGCATCACTCACAAACAACCAGTTTCAATGTAGATGGCCTCTAATGATTGTTTTTAAAACTTAGTGACCCCAGATGTCACTCTGCCGCTCTCCATCAGTAATATCTGGATTTTGTTTAATATCCCTTATCATCCTGCTCACTGTGTGTGGTGTGAGATAAAGACAAAGGATACTCATTCCACCTAGTGGCCAATGGCCAACAGAAATTAGATTCTATGTGTCATATTTATACCGCAGGGAAACAGAATACAGACCCTTGTATGGGTTCAGTAGCACAGTGGTAAAGGTACATGGAGAGTTTTTTTATGAAGGAGCCTCTAAGCACTACTGGCTCTAAGACAATCCTTTTTATGTGACTTCATTGTAGCTAACAATTGGTGACAATGTCATTGCATGGTCATGTGTTATTTTTGTTGATAGCATGCCATGGGTGTGCCACTATCTCTGTTTGAGTATCCCTCACTGGATGTGTTTTGTGAACAGCTGCAGGACATTTTTCCCCACATTAGAGGAAACACACCCATTTCACTCTCCCATTAACACATTACATGTAAATACTGTTAACTCTTTAATTGCTAACCTAAAACATGTCACCTACACATATCAACTGTACATATTCTGGTAGCATTCCATGTCTCATCACATTACATTACACATTACATGTATATATGCACGTGTCTACCACCTAATGGCATGCTTTTTAGGGGCTATGGCTGAATGAGGCCTTAAATCGTGACAGAGAAACTCTAATAAACCATGGCAGACTCTACTAACTACATCATCTCAGTATCAGACAGCAGCACAGTCCCTTACATTGAGCACACACACACACATTGACAGGGAGCAACATGTAGAGAAGAGCCTTATGCTTTACACATACACAAGTAAATTACATTATGAGCTTGAGGGAAAGCAGGATCAGACAGACAGGGCAGCTGTGTGTCAGCACACAGACAGACCTGTATGAGGACAAGCGCATCCAACCTAAAGCTTTCGCACTTATGTCTGTCTTGACATATCATAGCACTTAGTCTACTTCCTTAGACTACTTCAATACACAATGTTTGATGTAGATACATTTTCTAATTTTCAAACTAGTTTAAGATTTACTAATAAATATCAACCAGATAAAAATAAATAAAAATTACATCCTGAGGCAGTGCATTTAATAGTCGACTAATCTACTGATTATTTTTTTTCATATCGTGGACTAGTCCCAATTATGTTTTAGGATCTCCATCATCATTTTCTATGATAGAAACTGACACTTTACTTGCTTGTAAAAATCTTTTAACTCACCTGTTCTACTCTACACACTGAAATTTACATTTCAGACTGATTAGAAATTATCATTTAAAGTTTCACAGGCCACATGTTTAACCCCTTAACTGTCATATTTCATGTTGTGGTTAGGACCAAAGTGCAGAGAAGATGCCGGGAGCAAGATGAATGAAGGTAAGAAGGCTTTTAATATCCTTACTCACAGAAACAAGAACAGGAGTATGGCATACTCCAACCAGACCAGGATACCAGACAACAGGACTGACACGACGAACACAGGGAACACACACAATGAACCAGTGGCCAACAATGAAAACTAAGGAGCTTAAATACAAACAGAAAGTACAGGGAGAACCAATGAATAGAGGGACTGGGTAATCAAGGGAAAAATAGGAACAGGTGTGACATAGACTGCAGGGACACAGAGCAAAAACACAAACACAGACTCAGAAACTAGCTAGGCATGACATTAACATGATAACAAATCCTAGAACTATTTCAGAGAATTCAAGATAATCTCCATAACACTTTCCAGCACCATGAAAACTACAAAATAAACGTAAATGGATATCCATACAGTGTTTGATAAACAAGGTTCTAAACATAACTGAATGCATTAACATTATCACACATTCTGTCATAAAATGTAAAATAAAGGCAAAAAAACCACATATGTGCCATTTACATTCAGTTATATTCATAAAACCAAACACAACATGCAAAGTTCCTCACAATTAAAACTTAGAACAATATAAATCTATAACATGACATACCTCGCTTTGTTTGCCATGGGTGCTAAACTTCTGCAAACATGTCAACAGTGGGTCTTTCACAGGTGGAATACAGCTAGCTGGAGTCAGCAAATAACTAAAATACCACATGAATGCAAGGTGTAAATGTACATATAGACGGTTTGCATCTGTTTCAAAGTAAACATATTAGACCCAGCAACATAACTGAAAGACAACATCGGACTTTTGGACAGACATCGCTGTGTTATACATGTTACCGGGCTGAGAGCTCAAATGTCGATAATTTAAGGGGACATAACAGTGTTTCATTACACTACAAGTGTAAACAAATAAATTAAAACATTATATAAAGGGGGAAATTTTAACAATCTTTTGATGTTAGATTCATTGGTAATTGGAAAAAAACAGGTGCATTCACTGACACTTGCTAACTCAGCTTCAGTTTTTAAACCACTGACTTACAACATCTGGATTTCCAGCATCAACGTCAAGGAATAAAGATTTAAGAATTCATTCCATATATACTCTCCAACTCTCCAGTAAGACATTAAACTTACATAAAACTATCCCTTTATTCAGCTTAAAATTAATCTCAGTCAAACCGATTTGCTCAGTGACAAATGAAACACTGATATAAAACAAACATGATCCGTTAGATATCATCTGACTGAATTATATCTGTATTTAACTTCCACTAAGCAGGGAAAGTAAGAAGGACTTTAATAACATTGTGCGCCGGAGTTAGCCATTCTCCACAGGTATACAGAGCATCGACCACCCAGTCAGTTGCCACTTTATATTTCTTGATAAACCAAACAGATATGTCAAGTTTACACAGCTACAATTTCGCTTAAAAACATTGTGCTTATCCAAGGCTTCCAAAGTGCTTTTTTCTTTTCTGCGACATTATAATGTTCGAAGTTTACGAACAAAACACAGAAACAACGAGCAAAGATGTGTGCGTACCTGTGTGTAAAACGAGCTGTGTGTAAAGCGAAAGTTACAACCACTTTTATAACCTCAGATACGCACAGGAATTACATAACCGGAAAATGTCTTACAAAGACATACGATACCTAGTCGCAATGGTGGGATTCTCTAGTTTCCATTGGTACCAAAAAAGTGGAGAGAAAGCACATGGCTTCCTGTAGCATTTACATGTAGACTCAGATATGTCTGAAGGACCACTAAGCATCATCTTATGTGTTTAAATCGCTGTCAAACCAAAACTATTTGTGAAAAACTAATTTAGTGAATTGCTTTCTAAACAATAAAGGCTCCTCTTTCATGGGATTTAGGTAAAAAAAAAAACGGGCAGTGTTTGACCGACTTTTAGAGCTGTCGAAAAATGGGCATTCCTCCGCTCAACCCACCAGTGTTAAAGAACATTGCTCTTCATGGTGTGGAAGTACACCTTGTGTGCAAATATCAAGTGTGTAAGCAATTTTATTTTCACATTTGCAGTGATGTACCCTTAAAGCACCTGCTGCACCACTCATAAGTACCCAGAGCAACATCTCACACACACTCATTAGTCTGATGTGAGGTCAGGCATGTAGCCATCATTCATTAAAGAGACAATGTCTGGAACACAGAAACAGATAGGGAGAAAGGAACACAAAAAGAGACAAAGGACAGGATTCAGTTGAACATGCACCACCACAACAGGAGTAGAAACCGTGGGAGTGTGTTCACACACACACACACACTAACACTACACACATTCCAGCCATATCTGTGAGGCTTAGAGTCTGGCTTTTATCAGTGTAATATACAAATGCTATTATAAATATAGCATGTTTAAGAAAATATGTCTGCTTCCATCTGTCGTGTGTAGACAGACTGTCTTCTAAGCATTTTTGAGAGTAAGGCTGAACAGGATTACTAAATTAGACGGAAAGGAGTCTGTTTAAATAAACATCAGCAAAATATAGTCACCAGAAGAGGGAAAGGTTAGCCTTGGCTGGGCAATTTGAGCTTTCTTCTTACAGTGCTGTGAAAATATTTTTGTTGCTGTTATGGTCAAAAACCTTACTGAGCAAACAGGTCGGCAGATGATGCTGTTAACTTAGGTCTACACTACATCCTGCAACACCTCGACCACCCAGGGACGTACGCCAGGATCCTGTTTATTGACTTCAGCTCGGCCTTCAACACCATCATACCAGACATCCTCCACCAGAAGCTCACCCAGCTCAACGTCCCAACCTCCACCTGTCAGTGGATCAACAGCTTCCTGACGGACCGACAGCAGCCGGTGAGACTGGGGAGCATCTTCTCCCGATCCAGATCAATAAGTACTGGTGCCCCCCAGGGGTGTGCTCTATCCCCACTCCTCTTCTCCCTGTACACAAATGACTGCACCTCATCGGACTCGTCCGTGAAACTCCTTAAGTTTGCAGATGACACCACTGTCATTGGACTGATCCAGGACGGTGATGAGTCTGCATACAGACAACAGGTGGATCAGCTGGTACACTGGTACGGTCAGAACTACCTTGAACTGAACCCACTCAAGACTGTGGAAATGGTGGTGGACCTTCGAAGAACACCATCCCCATACACCCCCCTCACCATCCTCAACAACACTGTATCGGCTGTGGACCACTTCAGGTTCTTAGGAACCACCATCTCTGAGGACCTGAGATGGTCTTCACACATAGACACTGTTCGAAAGAAGGGCCAGCAGAGACTGTACTTCCTGAGGCAACTCAAGAAGTTCAACCTTCCACAGGAGCTGCTGGGTATCTTCTACACTGCCATCATTCAGTCTGTCTTGTCTTCATCCATCTCAGTGTGGTTTGGCTCATCCACAAAACAGGACAGGTCCGGACTGCAACGAACGAATAATCAGGAATGCAGACAGAATAATCAGGGCTGACCTTCCCTCCATCCAGGACTTATACAGATCTAGGGTCAGGAAATGAGCTGCTAAAATCTCTGCAGACCCCACACACCCTGCACATAAACTGTTCAGAACTTTACCTTCAGGCCGCCGCTACAGAGCACTGTACACTAAAACCAGCCACCACAGAGACAGTTTCTTCCTCCAGGCTGTTTCTCTGATGAACATTCAATAGAGTACAAAACAACAGCATACAGATGTTGCAAATGCACCTTTTTATTATATATGTGTATATTGTACATTGTAAATTTGTATATTCTGTAATGCAAAAACAGAACAAAAGAGCAAAGTGTACCGAAGTCAAATTCCTTGTTTGTATGTTCGAACTTGGCAATAAAGCTGATTCTGAAACCAATATTTACCGATATTATACATATTTCCCTACCATTTTGACACCATATTACTACTGTGCCTTCAAAAAATATTGGTGTAGTATCGAAAATGGTAATAAGTGTTTTAGTATTGGTATCAAGTTTAAAATTTTATTATTAAGATAACCCTAGTGTTGAGTGGAAATTAACTCTGTTGACCACAGAAAGGTGATTAATTAAAATCAATTTATGATCTGACAGTGGGAATAATTGCTTTTTAATATAGTGCCAGGTTGGTTCAGATAGTTTTTTCTCTTTAAATAAATGAAATCATCATTTGAAAGCTGCTTTTTGTATTTACTTAGATTGTCTGACAGTTTAAAACATCAACAACAACATCAACAAAAAAAGACAAAACATTTTACAAAAAAAGAAAAAAAACAAGAAAACTCTACAGGGAAAAATACTTTTTAACAGAACTGTCTATGTCAGCACTTGAGTCCTTTATTGCAACACACAAGCTCAAAACCACTATATTTGGTCAATTCAACCTTATATTGCAAACAATCCATCTTTTTATTTATTTTGATTTTTGGACAGACAGAAGGATTTCAGATCTTATCCCTGATGTAATCCCAACCTTGACCCCATCTGTTACTTTTACAACACACCTCGACACTTTCTCAGTTTCTTCCTACGTTTTAACATTTGTAATATAAACACAAAACCGTTTTCAAAACAGATTAGAAGATACAAAAGCCCCTTTGCCATTGCCTGAAGAAAGCCCCAAGCTTTTGAAAAGCCCTGGCTTTGTAAAGTTCAGGATGTATTTCAATACAAATTTCCCAAGGTAATTTCACTTTCCCCGAGTCTTTACTTTCACGGGTAAATGGTCTTACTCTAGACTAGGTCTTTTCGGTTTTCCCCGGAATTTGTTAAAGCTGTGTGCAGCAAGGCTTGGTACCGGCAGCTGCAGTAATGGCGGAGGGTACTATACAAATTAATAGTTTTTATACCATTATTTGTCACAAACATTGGTTTTAAGATGTTTTTAATCGAGAAAGTAGACTTCAAAACTTCATCTGTGCAGTCAGTTAATCCAGAATGAGCCTACATTTAAATGTTTTTTCAGAGTTTTTGGAGCAGTGGAGCTCCGCTTACAGGCTGGTCTGGCTGCTAAGCTAACCAGGCAGCTGGACTGGGACTTCCCCACTAACCGCTGCCTGATCTTGGCCGGGCACTCAGACATTTCCCGGAACCGGTTAACTGTTTGTGGCGGCTGAAAGTGAATATAAACTATTTAGTAGGTATGTGGTGAATTCCTTTTTCACCTCTGGAATATTGCAAGAATTAGAATTATCCCATCTAGGAGTGATGCTGAGTTACTCCTAAGTTATTGTTGGCATTAATTGTCTATTCAGCCACAGTTCTGTAAGACAAATGTTTTATTGCAGTGCTGATGATCAGAGAACTTTAAATATTCCATGTACATAAAAAATACACATTTCCCTAAGACTGTCTTTTCATGTAAATCTAACTAGTGGAGTATGAAATTTTTAATATTTTAAATTTTTCATAGTTTTATGCAAACGGCTCTGCAGGAGGAGAAACCACAGTTCCGGGTTTGGATGCAGAGGCTCTGTGATCCTCCTACTCTCTGCGCTATTCTCAATTCTTTCTCTGCTTTATATAACTATTTGCTTATGATTAGACTGTCAAGGTATCAGTTCCTTGTAATGCGGGACTAATTATCATTTTTTTATTCAAATAAATATATATATTTTTTACTAAAAATATGTAGTTATCTGATATGAGTTCACCTGATCTTAATGCAAGAAAAATAAGTGTGTTAAGTAGTGTTTAGTAGTTACTGTAAATGAATCATGCTGTTGTAAAGCAACAACTCCAGATAACGCCAGATGCAGGTTGGCAAAAAAAATTGATGTAAAACAATGATCCAGTGCAACCTATGGAGTAATGGAGGGAATTAATCAAACTTATAACTCTAAACCTGCTCATCATCTGTTATTTATCAGTTAACACAAAAAAATGATTTATTATCTTTTAAACAGAGTAACGGTGCGTTCACACCAAACGCGATTTCTGCTAATTGTTCACATCATTTGTGTGCTTTAGCCCGCTTCACATTCCGCGTGAACTCCGCGCTGGCATTCGGCAACAAGCAGCAACGCTTCGCCGCGTCATCAAATAGGAGTTTCCATCTGCTGCTTGCTGGTTTCAACTGAACATAGTGGACATGGATTTCATGGATAATCACGGTGTTTTACCTGTGGAGAGCCGAAAAACACTGCCGACGTCAACGTCCCTGGGTTCACCAGATTCTTCAGGGACGGGAACAGTTCGGAGAGTACCACCACCTACTCCAGGAGCTGCATCTGGATGACGATCAATTTCAGCGGTACTTCCGTCTATCCAGGACCCAGTTTGACTATCTGCTGCCCCGCGTTGGGAGACGAATCGGCCTCCGGGACGCCAACTACCGGAGAGCGCAGTGAAGCCAGTCCGAAGCCGGACACCGGACACTCAAGCTCCGCGGAGCCAGCGGCATCCAGCCCATGGCCGATCTGAGTCAGGCACCCAGATTTCGGCTAGCTGCTCTCTGTTGCTCCCTCTTCTGACGCGCGGTGGTTCACTAAGGACCGTCAATAAGTTTCCGAACCAAACAATCATGGAAAATCGGAGTGCCTGAATCGGATCAACCGTGAGCTAATGCCGCTAACTCCGCGGAGCTTGAACATCCAACTTCAAACTAACTTCACCGTGGTTTACCGGCACTGTATCCCCGCTGCTGAACGCCTGTCCATCTGTCTTCGGTGAATAAATAAATCTCAGCTCAGTAAAAAAACAGCCGATTTTTAATGTCCACATCTCCTAAATATAAGATATTTGTGCCTAAACATAATCAGGCCAGGTCCTTTCTGTACTTGTCTCAGTAAAAGTAATTAGTTGAGTCATACAACTCTGGCTTGCCGCACACCGCCACTATGATCTGGTCCTCCATCTTCACTGACAACCGCTTCTTCTCCGCTTTGGTCCTTCACCCTACGTCACAGCCACATCCAGTCCCTAATTGGTTGACGCGACACGAATTTAGGAAAAAGTTCCGATTTTTCAACTCGTCCATCGCGCCGCTCCACTCCCGCTTCGCTTGCCGCGCCGCGCCCTCCACGTCCTTCGCACCGCGCCCCGCCGCTCCGCTCCTGAACGCTCCTCTACATAGGGATAACATGTAAATTGGCCGCTTCTTTCGCAGAAATCGCGTTTGGTGTGAAAGGAGTAAAGGAGTAACGCCATCTGCAGGAATGAAGGTGTATTGCAGTTTTTTTCACTACTTCCCTATACATCATTAGGCTGATCTAAATAAATGGTCCGTGGCAATGGAAAAAGAAAGTACAAGATTCCATGCAATTCCGATTATCTTGGTAAAACAAATCCTGGGGATTTAAATTCCGGGGCTTTCGGTAGAGAAGGGGCTAATACGTTGAAATTAACAAGACTTTGCCACTACAACAGTGTTATCGAGCCCTTCAGGGGGAGGAAGAAATGGTTAAATCAGAATTTTAAAGAGATAGATACTTGTAAAAAAAAATAAAAGAGTGAAAAGTCTCACTCTCTCATAACTATATCAGTTGTAAATGCCCAACCTGGCTCAAAGGGAGAGGTTGGAGAATATTAGGGCAATCTCCTGCAGCCTTTTGTTGTCAGATGAGCTAACCCCTCCCTCCTACTTCCCTATGTCTAAGGGGATTGCTCAATCCAGCTCTCCATCCAACGAGTCTGGACTTCCCTAATCCTGGAAGATCTTACTAAGCAGGTTTACTGAAAGCTCTGTTTAAGCTGGTGTCGGGAAATGACTCGCCTAGCCTCTAACAGCCTTCATTCAAAAGTCTCACCATTCTTCAACTGGAGGTCTGGACGACTGAGCAGCCCACAGCAGTCATTCACACTTCGACAGTCACTTCTGTTCATGGCTGCTCATTCCCTAACCTAATATTACAACTGGCTCTTGGTATATGGGCTAGGTTAATTTTAGTGGCTTGGCACGAGCCCCAAGGGCGCTGTTTTAACAAACTTGGCTAAGGCAACCTATAAAAATCTCCTAAAATATCTTAGAACCAGGCAACAGGACTTTTTACCACCAATGAAAAACCAAAAATAAGGTGACTCAAATAATTGAATGTCCACGATTTAACTAGAATTGTATATGCTTTCTCTAATTAGTAACGCTCATGCAGGAGTCAGTAACAGCTTAAATTCGGCAACACATAATAATTTCAATAATAGAAATTAATCAATCAACTCAACCTGTCTTTCCCTGATGCTGAAACTAGTGAGATTGGAGAGGCTTTGAAGACGGAGGCTCATCCATGCACCTGATGGAGATGTTTCTTCTGGTAACGAGTGGTTCCTTGAAGGGAATACGACTTAATCTTCAGTTTTCTTCCTCTAGTGGAAGGGCACTGATGCTCCAGGTTTTGAGGGTTGAACAGGAACTTTGTTGTCATATGTCTCAGAAGACAGTAGCTTCCAGAGGCTGAAGAGTTGAAGGAAACCCCGGTGACATAAATGAGGTTGATTCAGGACTTCCACAAGTCTGAAACTTAGAGCAATCAGCTGTTCACCGATCAAGTTCACTTCTGTTGTCTGGATAAAAAGGCTGTAGATGAAATCAGATTTTTAATCTTGAGGCACAGTCCTTCCAGGGCATATGGGTTGATCCTCTTTTTAATGCAGTCGATCAGCTGGGCTGTGTCTCTGGTCCTTTTTCATCTGAGCGTCTTTTCTCCGTCCGATCTTGTTCGCTCCGTCCGATCTTGTTTGCTGGTCTTCTGCAAGGAAACCCTGAAACATGTGGGAGGGAAAGTGCTTTTCCCTCCCACATGCCACAGAAAGGGAGATGGGGAGAGGAATGAGTTATGCTTTTATCAGCAACATCTAGGGGCTGCTCGTACCAAGTCCCCACTCCCTCTCTGTTTAAAATCAAGACACATGAACCCTAACCTTTCAGACCGCACACACACACTGAATGTTTGTTGAACTGTGTGTGAACCAGCGTGTATAAATAAAGAGAGAGGGGTGCCAACACTTTGTAGATTTGCACTGCAAAGTGTGAGCTACCTCTTGCGCAAGAAGAACAGAGGCCCTGTGTCATACTTCTTTCCTCTGAGTTGACTAATTAATACCTAACAAACTTTACACAATATTACACAATCAATTATCAGCTTTCTGCATTTACTTTAAAACACAGTTACAAAACCATCACTTCATTCTTTTTATTCATGCTTCACAACTGATCAACATTATATCTCTTTCGTATATAGCTGATTTTTTACTTTAATTATCAGTTCTTAACCATATTTCAATCATACATCTTTTAACTTGATAATCAAAGATTTGTAATTTCATTTAATACTTGTTAAATAATGGAAAATCATCATACATCATTTCTTTGGATACACTTGTTTATATTTCTGCAAAAGATAAGACAGATAGTATGTGACTCCATACAGGCCTCTCCATTCTCTCAGTCCCAGAATATGAGAATATACTTGTCACTCTCCACTGCTTCAACTGTGTATTTTAATAATTATTGCATGGATTACAAAAAGGATATTTATTGAAATTTTTATGGATTTAACTGTGAGCAGTTAATAAATGTTGCATGGATTACATGGAAAGATCTCATCTTATTTTGACAATGTCAAGAGCAGCAAAATACGAACAGGGGACAAACAAGAAAGTGGTGGAGATTTCATAGGTGGGTTGGATAGTTGAATGTGTGCAGTGACTGTTGACCCAGTGAATGGGGGGTTTCCACAGCTGGGCGGGTTTGCACTAACAAGCAACCAACTGGACAGGGCAGTATCAGTGACTAACACTCACTGCCTTAGTAGGAAGGGTGGATGGGAAAATGGAAAGGTCAGAGCATTCAGGCCTTCTGCACTTCAAAAGACGTTTAGGGCAGTGAAAGCTCTCTGACTAATAGTACTAACAGTTACCATAAACACACAAAAGTTCAAAAACGGCCTTTGCCAAAACACTGTTCTGATCACAGCTGAATCAACTTTCCAGAAACCTGACTAACACATCTACAGTTTCCTCTAATGTGCTATAACAATAACCAGCTTTTTCATACACTTTCAACTTTAATGCTAATCTTGACCAGAGTGTCTTTACTGTCGGTTCCTGGTTAAAAAAAGGTGCAACTGCAGCATTTTTCTTGTTATACAGAGAGCTGTATTCTTTATCTCTGCTGCACTCTATTTTCATGGTCATAACCTTTATTTTATGTGACCTAGACTTACAGGTGTAATTTGTTGAAAATGTTAGAATGTCATTTCATACAATGCAGTAAAAAGTATTTAAAAAAACAGTTGGTAAAAGAAATGATCCATCCTGACACTGCCCTTCACACACATCTCCTTCCTGAGATGACCCCGACCACAAAGTCTAGTCTGCTCTGTGTTTTTGGACCTGAGGCTACACCAGTGTTAGCAGTGTTTTGGGGCCTTTGTCAGTGAGGTGGTTAAACAGCTGGGAGTCAACTAAGGTGAAAGGGGTCCTCCTCCAACAGGCCATATCAAAAGCATTTCCAAAGAAAGAACCCTGTGTTTGTTTTAGATGTAACTGAATGTTTCAGATCCCATCTGTTAGACTTGAGAGAACACACCAAAGCCCAGAAACATACGATTACACCTTAGCTCTCAAATATAAGATCTTCAGGCTGCGTGTTTGTTAGGTTTCTCCCTGTAATCAATTTATAATCACAAAAGCTAGTTTGGGAGCTGAGCACCAATATGTTTAAGCTAAAACAACAATACGAACTGATGCAAGAACCCTTACAGAGAATCCAAGCACTTCCTGTAGGACAAAAACTGGTGTCAGCACCTCTTTCTTCACAGATACTCGGGGACAAGTCAGGTATTCACTTCTGATTATTGAATGGCTAAAAGAAAACTCAATGTCATCGCCAGAAGATTAGCTTTTCAGTGAAGTGAAACTATGGCCACCCCCCTCAATCAATCTCTCTGTTTTCCGTAGCTTTGCAGGTCATCCCAAAATGTTTCTGTGGTGCAGGAGGAGGCAGAGGAGACACAGCTTCCTAGCCATTAAAAATACATTTGTTATGACAACTAAAGAAGCGTGATCTGAACTAGCAAAGACAACCACATGTGAGTATGTGCCCAGTCGAAATATTACTACTGCAACAAAAACCATTACATTGTCTACTTGGAAGTAGTCTGCTGCTTTCAGCTGGGTACTATTAGTCAATTATCATTAAACAGTAAAAAGTTGTATGTCTCAATTAAAAACTTTCAGATGGAATTTCTCATTGGATCCTTTCGTTTGGATATTTTACAGTAACTCTTTTCTAACTGCCGCTGATCTCTCCAACAGGCCTAATGACTTTACAAACTATTGGTGACGCCTGAGCTACGCCTTTGTTTCTATTTCAGTTTTGGCTCCAAATGATCACAAAAGGAACAACATTGATGTTGTTCAGAGCAACAGATGTGATGTGTTTCCAAAGTCAATGAGAAACTGTTTGAAATAATAATATTGACCAAAATAATTGTGATTACATTAATTTTTTTCCATACATAGAAGCTGCCTAGCCTGAGGAAGCATTAACTTCCCAAATGAGCACCCTATTTTGCTTTGGATTGTTAGAACAACAAATTGAACAACAAATTGAAGCCTCTCGCACCTCCGCGCAACTCGACCTGTGCAGCAACCGCGGGAGCCTGGCATCGCCTACTCCACGCCACCGATGATCGCGCTGCTCAGTTGTGCACATCAATAGTAGGCGGTAGTGTAAGCAGGCTGTCGTATAATCTTCGGTGAAGCCGAGTATTGCTCTGGTGAGAAGCATTAAAAATGGAGCTGAAATCTCACCCTGCTGATGAAAGCTGCACTCACTTGTTTATTAGTGGGCGGCCCTGAAATGATGTCTTAAACTGACTGTGGCAACATGTTCTGCATTGATTCCAGATGATATATACTACATTTGAAGTGGATCTGATGATGTATGAGGGAGATAAACCACTTGAAATGTCGTAAGGGGCGCTGTTGATCCAAATTTCAATATAATCCAATAGAGCCGTTTGTGGGCTTACAAAGAACAACCATATTCAGTTTGGAGTAAATCGGACCTTCCTGATAGAAGCTACACTCATTTGTTTCTTAGTGGGCGGGGCTAAAGTGATGTTATCAATTTACTATGTCAACATGTCCACCATTGATCCAAGATGATGTAAGCTAAATTTCAAGTGGCTCCGTTGATGTATGAGGGAGATATAGCCCTTAAAGTGTCCTAGGGGGCGCTGTTGATCCAAATTTCAATATAATCCAATAGAGCTGTTTGGGGGCTGACAGAGATCAACCATATTCAGTTTGGAGTCAATTGGACCTTCCATATGGAAGCTACACTCATTTGTTTGTTAGTGGGCGGGGCTAAAGTGATGTCATCAATTGACCATGTAAACATGTCCATCATTAACTCACAATCATGTATACTACATTTTAAGTGGATCCGATAATGTATGAGGGAGATAGAGCAGTTGAAATATCCTAGGGGGCGCCGTTGATCCAAATTCCAATGTAATCTAATAGAGCAGTTTAGGGGCTCACAAAGATCAACCATATTCAGTTTGGAGCAAATCGGACGATGCATGTGTAATTTAGAGGTAAACCTATGGCCATGGCGTGACATCAGACTTCGCCACGCCGCCACGGCCACACCCTCCAGCCAAACCTGTCAGTACTAGAGACTAAGTTAGGCCATTGTGATATCTGTCATTGGAGATAGTTTCATGTTGATTAGGTGAAGGAGATCAAATATGGCCCACACTAAGTGAAACATTACACTTCCTGTTCTCAGGGGGCGGGGCTTCGATAATGTTTCATGTGTCTGTGATTTTCCTTGTAGGAGCTATATCAATTTTGTCTTTTATGGCGAGAAGTCATATTTTGAGGCTTGGCCACGCCCACATGCTTTCATGTATCAAATAGCTTTTAATAACTTTTTATCCCCATTGCCTTAAGAGTATACTGAGTGATTTTCAAGGCTCCAAGTCAAAAGCTGTAGGAGGAGTTCGCTCAGATATGCGGGCTAGAAACGCCCAAAACAGGGTCAAAATGGCAACTTATATCCAAAATGGCCGACTTCCTGCTGGGTTTGGACCAACGCTCCAAGAGACTTTTTTGTAGTTCCTGACAAGTTACATATGTGTACCAAATTTCAGATTCCTCGGTCAAAGCATGGCTTGGGGCTGTTTTCTTTTTTTTTTTTTTCTAGGGGGCGCTGTGGACGAATTAGGCCACGCCCACCAAATATGTCATCAGATCTCTGTTGTGGACTGGACTAGGATCAATCACATTGAATTTGGTGCAGATCAGATGTGTATGTGGAAATTAGAGCTAAACGTATGGCCATGGCGTGACGTCCAACTTTGCCGCGCCACCACGGCCATGCCGTTTTATGAAAAGTCATTGTGCTTCAAACTAGGTTAGACCCACTATTTTATTTATTTATTTAAGTTTATTTGATAGGGACAGACACACATTGACATAGACCAACTGAACAAAACAGCAGTCCCATGTTTGCGTCATAGTGCAATAGCAACAGCTAATTCGCAGCACTTGTCCCTAGATGGGCTTTTTTTTTTTTAAAAGTACCTCTAAAAATTAAAGTAATAATCATTTAAAATAGCACAACATAATGTTGACAACATCTACAAACAAACAAACAAAACAGTGAAACATAAAACATCACAAATGGGTACAATTCTGTTTTTGACATAAACAGAGTTTTGTTTGTTTTTTTAAAGTACTGAAACTGGTTACAGACTTTAAATCAACAGGAAGTGAATTCCTAACTGCAGTTCCTCTCACGGACAGAGCACTTTGAGCAAAAGTGGTTCTTCGAAAGGGGACCTTACAATTTCCATCTGAAGCCGCTCTGGTAGATCTCCTATTGCCCTGCAGTCTCTGTATGCAATCGCTTAATGGTGTAGGTGCATATCCATGTAAACACTTAAAAATCAATTTTAAAAGATTATAATTTATAAACTTAGTAAAGTCTAAAATGCCAAATTTGGCCAAAATGTGACAATGATGGAATCTGATTGGCTTTTGATATAAAACCTTTAAAGCCCGATTATAGAGACTTGCTAATGGTTTGAGTATAGTTTGACCCGTCGAGACCAGACAGTGGCTCCATATCAAAAAATGTGAGAGAATCGTTGAGTTCAAAAACATCTCTGCACAGTGAAGTGTTAAACAATTTCTAATAATTTTATAACAATTTATATTTGATCTAACAGTTTTGCTGATTTTATCAACGTGGCTCCTAAAATTTAGCTGAGCATCCAGAATTATTCCTAAATATTTTTCTCGTGATACTTGCTCGATAGGATCCCCATTGATCTAGATATTCAAGGACTGTAATGACGTTTTCTTGATTGAAAAGCAAATACACTTTGTTTTCTTTGTATTGAGAGTTAAACAAGAGTCATTTAGCCATGATGATAATCTTCGCAGGCTGTCCTGAGGTTTTTCACTAACTACAATACTGCTCTTGTCCAATGTGTAAACAATGGTGTCATCAGCATACATTTGCAGGTTAACAAATTTCAGGAAGACTGTTAACATACAGACTAAAAAGGACCGGTCCTAGGATAGTTCCTTGTGGAGTCCCTGTTACTATTTTACAAAAGACAGATTTACTATTATTAATGACAACACATTATACATATCCTTTGCGTAAGAATTGCTTAAGCTATTGATAGCTTTGTGAACGTCAGAATAATGAATTTCCTTTATTTCAAACAAATTAGAACACTTTTTCGTCTGTTTTGTACCATGTATATCCATTGGAGCTGGTAAGAACTTTGATGCCAAGTCTTTAACTGAAGAGAGGAAAAAATCATTAAACATTGTTGCTAGCTGAGCAGGATCAGTTATGATCTTTCCATATTTGTGCTTAGTGCATGCATTGGGATTCAGTAGACTGTTTAATTGTTTCCAGATCATCTTACCATTCCCTCCTGATTCTAACAAAACATTTTTGTAATATTTAGCTTTAGATTTGAACATTTCTTTAACTACTCTGTTCCTCAGACTTTTAAAAAGCAGCCAATCTGTGGTCCTTTTGTTTTTAAGAAAAGAGTTTAGGGCATAGTCTCTCTTTTTCATTAACTTCCGAATGTCATCCGATACCCAAGGTAGCTGTATTTTTCTTCGTCCCTTCTTTTGAGTTTTAAGAAACGTATTCATAGAATTACAAACTTTGAGAATATATGTATTGCAGCAATCATTTACCTGATTATAGTTTAAGACGTCATCCCACTTAACCCTTGCCAATTCGGCCTCAAATTTGGGTACATCCTTTCTTGGAATTTGTATTACAATCTGTTTCTGTGTATTATAACGACTGACAAAACGATTTCGGGATAATTTTCTTCCAATGAGAGTGATATTATGGTCGGATAAGCCGCACACTAAGTTATAGGCTTTTATGATTTGACCAGGTTTATTTGAAAAAATGTAAATTATTAATGTTTGACTGTTTTTGGTGATACGGGAGGGACCATTGATTAATTGATGAAAATCTAATTTTGCTGTCAGTTCTTTAAGTGGTTTTTTCAATTTATTGTCCATTTAGTTAATGTTAAAATCTCCCAAAATGATTACTTCACTGTTGTGTTTAAATCCTGTTAACGATTCTTTTAAGTTATTATAAAAAGTTGAGCAGAAACATGATGGAGGATTGTACACTACCATAATATTAAAATTCATACGAGGTGAAAGGCAAACATTTATACATACACATTCTATTAATACATGCTCATCTATGTTGGACCACTTGTTTGCTGAGTATTGGACTATCTGCACGTTGTTGGACGTCACTGTGCCTCTCCAAAGGCATCGGCCATTTTGTATCCAGGACAGCCCTCTACTACATATCCCGTCGAGCACTGCGACTGATATAGCATCCCAAGTCTGACGTCACAAGACACTATATAGGAAGGCCTCTGTTTTGAACACCCCGCCTTCAGCTGGAGATCGTGACCCGATCACCAACATCTGAAGCATCACCTGGAGAAGGGTCCTGAGTGGATTTCATTTATTCTCGCTCGTTGGCCAACGAACAATTCATAACTGAGCTTTCTGGAATAAGAAGGCCACAAATTTCACTTTGCCGATCGAAGACGTGAGTTTAACACGTAACTAAAAACATGGAGTTCGAGGAAACGAACCGCCACCGTGTTTCATCCCAAGTCGACTTTGATGGTCAGATCAAATTTTTCCTTTTCGCCAAGAAGGCCAAAGGACGAGGACTGACCGCTTTCTTGGAGTTTAACTGCGGATGCGCAGCAACGCTTCACCCCCTTTTTTTTTTCCCTCTCACTCGCTGCCCCAGAAGGAAACTTCACCAAGTAAAACCCATCCTTTATTTTAGTCTTTTATTTCTTTATTAGGAATAGCCGGGCAGGGTAGAGGAGATTTTTAGTGCATTCAGAATCTAATGTGTTCTGAATGATTTGTGCATGTAACCTTGTTTATTGAGACTTTGATATACTGTGTTGATGTCTGAAGCCGCTGCGCTCCTAGCTCTGGGCGTGTTTTACCATCTGAGAGTCAGCGCAGGTGCGCTGTAAGACTTGACTGTTAAAATAACCTCATGGTGAAATTCCCCATTTTCCTTTGTCTCCAATCTCACTGCTCGCTAGCTTGCCGCCAAAAGTTTTATAATTCTTTGTGTGCTAAGGAGTTGGGGGTTTTATGATTGGACATCACTGAGTTACAGTGGAGCTGCAACCCACCTCCACTCGCCACCACACCCCTTTTCATATTCTCATTCCTTCTTTTTTTTTTGCCATAACTGCTGGTTGATTCAATACACACCCACTGCTGTTTGCTTTATTTTTGCTTAGTTAGATGTGTTACCCTTGTTATGTAGAACTTTGCATGTTGAGTAGGTGAAGATTAATAAATATTCACATAGATGGTAACAGAAGGCGTTTTGTGTTCATTGTGTGCAAAAGTGATTCGTCAGTCAAGATAAGGTTAAAGTTCCACACGTTTCGGCAGAAACGGTCGATTAAACAGTGACATCTCCGGCAATAGTTATTAATTATTACGGAGTATTTAACGGTTGTGATTGTCAAAGTCGTTGAGCCACAATTACAACACCAGAAACATCTCTGGTCTCGATTCATATATGAGGATTTTGGTTAAGAAGTTGATTTTGTCAAATTATGATTTTTTATTATAATTATTGATCAAGATTACTTAATCAATAATCATACTTCCAATATCTATTAATATCTCATTGACGTTAAATAAGTCTTGTATATAAATTAATACTCCCCCTCCTCGGCCTACAACTCTATCCTTTCTGAAACATGTATATCCCGGTACATCAATCATATTAGTAGGAATGTTATTAGTTAGCCAGGTTTCACTTAGACATAAAAAATCCAAGTTAGATCCGGTTAGCAATGTTCTTATTTCCTCGCATTTGGGTATGAGACTTCTTATATTTAAATGTCCTCCAAAGATACCTTTAGGTTTAAGTGCAAGGTCCCAGACCACTCTAGCATGGTTAACAGTTTGAAAAAATAGATAATTTTTTTGTTTGTTTATTGCTTCAGTTTGTAATGTCTTTAACTTACGTCGGCCCGGTCTATGTCTCTTGGTCTTGTTGAAATTGGCCATCGAGTTCTCACTTTCACTTCTTTGTAACAGTTCGTTGGTGATAATCCCAAAAGTAGTATTCAGTGTAACAGGGGGGCGGTCCCAAGATCTCCAAGATGAAAATGGTCATTACAAACGTTTGTTCAATCAATCTTGTTGATACATCAGATGCTGTAGCAACGTAGCAAGCCGCAGCTCTCCCACTAGTCACGCCGCGCTCGCCACACAAAACAGTCTGATGAAACTGCTGTCCAACATGTTCCTGGATGTAAAACACGCCCTCCAACGCATCACCGCCAACACCACCGGAGCCCCGGTCTCCAGCAACCAGCCCTGGCTCGTTGGTGAGTAGCCCTTCGATACCGGCATCAGCAGATGTATTTGGTCCTGGATTAAGCTGTACATCACCCGCTAACAAGAGCAGGAGGGCCATATGTACTGATGTCAATATGTCCTTTGAGCGGCTTGATTTCTTAAGTGTTGTAGTACGCCTCGAAGTTAGTCTGTAGATAGCATAATATACTGCAAAATGACCATGTCCGAAATAGTTCAAATGAACGGTGATTTCACTTTGAAAGTCCTGTTTTTGTTCAGTTTGAAAAAGGCGACGTAGCAGAAATCCCACAACAAACAGAAGAAACAATTGAGCCAGAAAGATTTTGAGGAAGTGAGGCCACTTTCCTTGTCTATTTGGAGCAAGCCTACCGCGTGCGGTGAATAGATCACCAGAAATCCATTGTTGGTTTGTGTCTTTGCATTGTTGCTGCATCAATCCTTCAGATGACTCCTTAGTTAGAATTATACTGGGTGAAAAGGCTTTAAAGGCTTTAAAGTTGAATTTGTGGGAAGCAAACACGGAGCCCAACCAACCGTGTGTCGCCATCTTGAATTCACTTCTGCATACAAAACTAGTTATCAGTCACCTGACACAGTTTGAAGCAGATTGAATGTAGACGGGCAGATAGCCACCTTTCCAAGTAAAAAAAAGTGACTTCCTGTTCCCAGGGGGCGTGGCTTTGATAATGTCGGCATATGACCCAATAGAATCTTCGGGAACCCAAAGGTCCTCCTTCATGCCAACTTTGGTGGGATTTGGCATGTCTTTGGGAAAGTTATTGCATTTTTTCACTTTGGGCGCGATTGCCGTTTGTTTATGTGCCCCGGCCACGCCCCCTAAACATGGCCGAAAACTCACGATTTTGATAACTTTTAATCTCCCATGCCTTAACTGCATATTGACCAAATATGAAGCCGATAGCTCAAAATCCCTAGGAGGAGTTCGTTGAAGTTCGAGGTGAGTAAAAGTGAAAAACGGACAAAATTGGCTTTCGACCCAAAATGGCCGACTTACTGTGCGTTTAGGGTATACCCCCAAGATACTTTTTTTCTTGGTTTGAGGAGCTCTACCTGTGTGCCAAATTTCAGATGTCTACGACTTACGGTTCGGCCTATCTCACTTTAGGGGGCGCTCTAGAGCCGCTTGGACACACCCACTGACAACGACATTAAGGAACACGAATGTCACAATTTCAATTTTTGGGTAGAATCTGGTGAGTTTTCGTGCATGGCAAAGAGAAAGAAAGAAAGAAAGAAAGAAAGAGTTTTGAGTTTAAAAATACCTTTATTTCACACTGTATTTCACACTCTAACCATCAATAAAAAAACACAAAATAATAATCCATAAAACAAAAAAACATTCTAAATAAAAAAAAGCAAAAACTAAAGATGCATCATCCACTGAACACAAAACATCATTAATACCCCACTTATTTACAAAGACAGCTATGTTCTTTGTCAACTTAAAAAATTCAAATTCCACACGAACACGAGCAACTACTAGTCGCTTAAATAAAACACAAACATCTTCCGTTTGATGTCCATTAATTTTGTTCTTTCTTGATATCCATATTGCTAATTTTGCCATCCCAGAAATAAAATTTAAAAGTATGTAAATAGATTTCTTTCTTGCACAATACCGTGGACCATAAATAAAAATACAGTTAGAAAACTGTACACCAAACCCACCAAACAAATGATTCAAGAGAACAAAAAGAGGATTCAATCTTGAACATTCAACAAAAATATGATACAAAGTTTCCTCCTGCAAACAATAAGGACAGGCAACACTAATGTCAGGATTAAGGTGTGCCAGATACCTGTTTGTAGCTATGGCCCCATGCACAATCCTCCATTGGAGGTCACCCACCCGTTTCTCAATAGGGGGTTTGTATAGGGACCGCCAACAGCCTCTTGGGGTCGAGCTGGTGTCAAAAAAACCAGTCCACTTTGACACCCTCACCTCTGCCAGATACCGTAAATTTAGAACCTTCACGCAGATATTGTACAAGACTTTCTTCCCCAAGCCTTCAAAACAACCTAGTGGTGCATGCTGTAGAGACATCAGTTTTCCTGGCTCATCCTGCCATGGGTCCACTGCAGGAGAGACAATCAGGGAAGGAAACACATATTCATACTCATCATCCGATTGGTCAAATAAAGTACTATTAGCAACAAAACCTCTGATGGAGTCTGGCAGAGAAGCGCAGGTTTCCTCTTTCAGTCTTAACACAAATCTGTTAGATCGCACATCAAGACTCTCAGTGAGACTGGACACAGACAACTTCATCAGATGACCCAGCTTCACACAGCCTGCTTCTCTCATCTTAGATCTTAAAGTAACAGATGAAAACAGCTGTGACGAAATGAAATTATTTTCAAACAGAGGTTCTTCAAAAACCCACATCCCTGGCGTTGCATCAGTCTTCCTCTCAAAGGTGAGAATCTGCCAAGCATTTAATATCGATTGATAAAAAGGAGTAAGACCAGTCAAGTCCAAGGATCTTTGTCGTAGCAAAAAGAGATGTTTATCATATCCAATACGTCCTGCTTTCCTCAGAAGAAGACGTGCAGTATCCAGCCATGGTAATCCAACACCATATAACAGTTTCTGCGCTGTCTGAAGCCTGAAAGCCGTGATCCGTGAGGTTATATCTATGAGTCCTTGTCCTCCCTCTTCTACTGGTAGGTACAGGGCTGCAGCTCTCACCCAATGTCGTCCAGACCAGAAAAAATCCACTAGAGTCCTTTGGAGATGTTGTATGAGAGATAATGGTGGTGTTAACACTGTCAGTTTATGCCAGAGGGCCGAAGCAACCAAGTTATTAACTACCAAAACCCTTCCCCTGTAAGACAGCTGAGGCAGCAGCCATTTCCATTTGGATAATCTGGCACACACTCTCTCCATTAAACCCTCCCAATTTTTTCCTAAAAAGGTATCCGTCCCCAAAAAAACACCCAAGAATTTTAAACCTTGGTTAACCCAATGAATATTACCTGGTAATTTAGGGAGATTATTATTAGTCCATGGACCAATTTTTAAGGCAGAGCTTTTTTCCCAGTTCACTTTAGCTGAAGAAGCTTTTTCATAAAGTTCCAAACAATGTTGAAGACCCATTACATCATTCTGATTTTTTATAAAAATGTTTATATCATCAGCATAAGCAGAAACCACTAAACTTGGATAATTTGACAAACCTGGGAGAATTACACCAGTTAGTGTAGAGCGCAGTTTGTGTAAAAGAGGTTCAACTGCAATAGAATACAACTGTCCCGATATGGGACATCCTTGTCTAATACCTCTCTGAACTTTAACTGGACAGCTTAATCCTCCCCCAACTTTAATAACACAAAACACTTCATTATACAATAAACCCAACAAAGAAATAAACCCATCACCAAATCCAAAAGCTCTTAATGTTGAAAAAAGAAAACAATAGTCAACCCTATCAAAGGCTTTTTCCTGATCTAAAGAAATAATACCAACATCAATTTCATAAAGTTTACAAATGTCAAACAAATCTCTTAAAAGAAAAAGATTATCCATGATAGATCTGTCAGGTAGAATGTTCTTCAACCTACTCGAAAGCACTTTAGAAAATAATTTATAATCCACACAAAGGAGGGCAACAGGTCTCCAGTTTTTCAACAAAGTCAAGTCTCCTTTTTTTGGAAGTAAGGAAAGAACAGCTTTCCGGCAGGATGGTGGCAAGATACCTGTCAAGGTGCACTCCTTGAGCACCTCCCACAAGTCCTCTCCCAACAGCCTCCAAAAATGTTTATAAAAATCTGCAGGCAAACCATCTAGACCTGGAGTCTTGCCAGGAGCCATTTGTCCAACAGCAGCCGTCAGTTCTTCCAATGAAACTTCAGCATCCAGAATTGCCTGATCTGCAGCAGAAAGTTGAGGAAGACCATCCAGTAGAGCATCCACACAGCTGCTGTTACAGGCCTGCTGTCTAAAAAGGTCACTATAGAAAGTCACTGCATGCTCCTTCATGACGGTGGGATTAGTGGTCAGAGTTCCATCTGGAAGCCGAAGACACATCATCTGCTTTGTCTGGCTGACATTTCTCTCCAAATTAAAAAAGAAGGATGTAGGGGCATCCATATCCTTAACGGTAGCAAACCTTGACCGAACTAAAGCCCCTTTAGCTCTTTCATGCAAGAAACAACTTAACTGATCTTTCTTATGTTTAAGCTGTTCATTATTAGCCATTTCTGTAACTACATCATTTTCTAACTGTGTTATTTCAATTTCTAAATTCTGAATCACATTTTTAATTTTAATTGTAGAATGGCTTGTGTATTGTTGACAAAAAACTCTTATCTGAGCCTTTCCAACCTCCCACCAGTCAGTTAAGGATGTAAAACCTGATTTTCTTGCCTTCCATATCTGCCAAAAATTACTAAAACTTTGGCAAAAAAAATTGTCTTGAAGTAGTTTTATATTGAAATGCCAATAAGATCTGCATCTAGTAGTGGTTGAAAAAAGGAAATCCATACAAACTAAATGATGGTCAGAAAAACCAACTGGATAAATTAGGCAGTTGGATAGTCTATTTCTATGAATTTCTGAAATATAAAATCTGTCCAACCTGGCCCCACTCACTGTCCCCTCTTTCATTTTTACCCATGTATATTGTTTAGCTTGCGGATGTTTAATCCTCCAAGCATCAACCAAATTAAGCTCTGATATCACCTGAGCTAATTTAGAGGATGATGGAAAATGAGGTTCTTCTCCTGTTCTATCTATTGTAAAATGAATAGTGCAGTTCCAATCCCCACCCATCACAATACACTCATTTTGATTAGACTGCTGCAAAAAACTGTATATTTTCTCAAAAGTCTTCATCCTGTTATCCCGCTGATTTGGTGCATAAACATTAATAAAGCAAAAAGAGAAACTTTCTATCTCTACTTTAATCCCCAGGACCCTGCTTGGGATTAACTCAATACAGGAAATGATGTTAGCATCCAGTCTTGGTGAAAATAAAATTGCTACACCAGCAGATGACCTGGTCCCATGAGACAAAAAATATTTCCCTTTCCAACTCATACCCCACTCTACCTCATTTTCATGATCTGTATGCGTAAAAACACAACATCAAGCTTCTTTTGAAAAATCAGCTCTAAACTAACCATCCTTTTCTGTGGATCCCTCCCACCATTGATGTTTAATGATCCCACCCTGATATTATTCATACAGGTGAAACGGAGAGGGAAAACAGACAGAAACAGCAAAAATAAGACCACCCAGTGTATTATAATCAGTCTCATTTCTATATTTTTAACCGTTTTGAACCTTTTCCTTTGTTTGCTAAATACTGTTTCCGGACATTTGTCATGTGCTTTTTTAACCGGAACCTTTTCTTTTCATCTAACATTTTAAAATCTACTATTTTCTGTACCATGAGAGCGCTCTTGATAAATTTTTCCGCATCAGGAAAATAATCAAGAACTTTAACATGTTTTCCAAAAGTTTCATCAAGGAAAACATAGATTTCATCCAAAGTGTACAAATCACCACTGGATGTTTGGGAATCTGCTATTGAAATGCTGTCTGAATCACTGTCATACTCCATATTTTCTACCTGTTCATCTTCAGCTGCAGGCTGGACCGCTACACCCTCACCTGCGGGCAGCACCGCTGCACCAGGGTTCGAGTTAGCTGTAGGATCTGTTTCTAAATCAAAATTGCCACAGATTAGGGAATCTTTTGGAACAACGATTCCAATTTTCTCAAGGTCATTCTTAACAGGCTGTATAACCAGATCGCTGCTTCCCTCCCCAGCCTCAGAGACAGTTGACGGGGGAGGCACCGCCCCCTCCGCAGCCGGAGGAACACCAGCAGCCAGCGACACTTCTCCATTTGGATTTATCTCAACCTGCCTTGTCGGGTTTTTGTGCGGGCAAGCGGCTCGTTTATGTCCGATATCCCCACACTCAAAACATTTCATGTTTCCAGTGCTCGCGTAAACCATATAAGATCCTTCCTCATATTTAACTCTGAAAGACACTTCCAGCGTTTGTGAAGCAGAGTTTAGAAACATAAACACCTGTCTCCTAAAAGATTGGACATGTTTTAGTTTATCATCCTTACATCCCAAACCCACAGTTTTGAAACCGCTAGCAAGTCTTCCAAAACGTTGGAGTTCTTTCTCCAGCAAGTTATTCGGAATGAAGGGCGGCACACCCGAAACAACCACCCGGGTGGAGGGCACTGCAAGCGGGGACACCTGCAGGTATTCTCCGCCTATTGTCAGCCCGCTGACAATCAACTGAGTAACAAAGCGCTCTTCTTTCAAAAAAACCACTACTCCCTTATTCGTTCTTGAAGCATAAATTAAATTGATGTGACCGACAATATCTCCTACAGCCAGGAGAACTGTCTCAACTGAGATTGACGGGTCAGGTTGAATCCAAATCCCATTCCTTAAAGAGAGGGGTGGCGCCCCTAAAGACGCCATCCCCGCAAACAAACAGCGCTACAACGCTAAAAAAAAATCCAACAACTCCGAGACTTAGAATCAGTACAAAATAAAGGATACTAAAAAAAACAACACATAAAAAAAATAAAAGGTCAGAAAAACTGTTAGAGACAACTCTTCCACTCTGTCAGACTCACCACGTGCAGCCTCACCATCACCACCAACACCCAGCATGCAGCGCGAAATAAAGAAAGAAAGAATAAGAAATCCTACGATTACAATAGGCCCTTGCAGTTTTCCTGCTCGGGCCTAATTAAGTTTCAGGGGACTGGGTGGGCCTGGATATGAAGAACTACTGTAAGTTACACTGCACGGCTTGTGACCTTGGAGATGCTGGTAATAGCCACGCAGCTGGCTGTAGACTCATCCTCCCTTCCTTGCGTTGGTCTTCAAAAGATTCGCTGTCAGCATGTAGCTGGCTCTCGTCACTCTTAGTCATCCTACAGTTCTCTCCCTAATCTGCTCAGTCTTAAACTTTACACAATATTACACATTCCATTCTCAGCTTTCTGCATTTACTTTAAAACACAGTTACAAAACCATCACTTCATTCCTTTTATTCATGCTTCACAACTGATCAACATTATATCTCTTTCGTATATAGCTGATTTTTTACTTTAATTATCAGTTCTTAACCATATTTCAATCATACATCTTTTAACTTGAAAATCAAAGATTAGTAATTTCATTTAATACTTGTAAAATAATGGAAAATCATCATACATCATTTCTTTAGATACACTTGTTTATATTTCTGCAAAAGATAAGACAGATAATATGTGACTCCATACAGGCCTCTCCATTCTCTCAGTCCCAGAATATGAGAATATACTTGTCACTCTCCACTGCTTCAACTGTGTATTTTAATAATTATTGCATGGATTACAAAAAGGATATTTATTGAAATGTTTATGGATTTAACTGTGAGCAGTTAATAAATGTTGCATGGATTACATGGAAAGATCTCATCTTATTTTGACAATGTCAAGAGCAGAAAAATACGAACAGGGGACAAACAAGAAAGTGGTGGAGATTTCATAGGTGGGTTGGATAGTTGAATGTGTGCAGTGACTGTTGACCCAGTGAATGGGGAGTTTCCACAGCTGGGCGGGTTTGCACTAACAAGCAACCAACTGGACAGGGCAGTATCAGTGACTAACACTCACTGCCTTAGTAGGAAGGGTGGATGGGAAAATGGAAAGGTCAGAGCATTCAGGCCTTCTGCACTTCAAAAGACGTTTAGGGCAGTGAAAGCTCTCTGACTAATAGTACTAACAGTTACCATAAACACACAAAAGTTCAAAAACGGCCTTTGCCAAAACACTGTTCTGATCACAGCTGAATCAACTTTCCAGAAACCTGACTAACACATCTACAGTTTCCTCTAATGTGCTATAACAATAACCAGCTTTTTCATACACTTTCAACTTTAATGCTAATCTTGACCAGAGTGTCTTTACTGTCGGTTCCTGGTTAAAAAAAGGTGCAACTGCAGCATTTTTCTTGTTATACAGAGAGCTGTATTCTTTATCTCTGCTGCACTCTATTTTCATGGTCATAACCTTTATTTTATGTGACCTAGACTTACAGGTGTAATTTGTTGAAAATGTTAGGATGTCATTTCATACAATGCAGTAAAAAGTATTTAAAAAAACAGTTGGTAAAAGAAATGATCCATCCTGACACTGCCCTTCACACACATCTCCTTCCTGAGATGACCCCGACCACAAAGTCTAGTCTGCTCTGTGTTTTTGGACCTGAGGCTACACCAGTGTTAGCAGTGTTTTGGGGCCTTTGTCAGTGAGGTGGTTAAACAGCTGGGAGTCAACTAAGGTGAAAGGGGTCCTCCTCCAACAGGCCATATCAAAAGCATTTCCAAAGAAAGAACCCTGTGTTTGTTTTAGATGTAACTGAATGTTTCAGATCCCATCTGTTAGACTTGAGAGAACACATCAAAGCCCAAAAACATACGATTACACCTTAGCTCTCAAATATAAGATCTTCAGGCTGCGTGTTTGTTAGGTTTCTCCCTGTAATCAATTTATAATCACAAAAGCTAGTTTGGGAGCTGAGCACCAATATGTTTAAGCTAAAACAACAATACGAACTGATGCAAGAACCCTTACAGAGAATCCAAGCACTTCCTGTAGGACAAAAACTGGTGTCAGCACCTCTTTCTTCACAGATACTCGGGGACAAGTCAGGTATTCACTTCTGATTATTGAATGGCTAAAAGAAAACTCAATGTCATCGCCAGAAGATTAGCTTTTCAGTGAAGTGAAACTATGGCCACCCCCCTCAATCAATCTCTCTGTTTTCCGTAACTTTGCAGGTCATCCCAAAATGTTTCTGTGGTGCAGGAGGAGGCAGAGGAGACACAGCTTCCTAGCCATTAAAAATACATTTGTTATGACAACTAAAGAAGCGTGATCTGAACTAGCAAAGACAACCACATGTTAGTATGTGCCCAGTTGAAATATTACTACTGCAACAAAAACCATTACATTGTCTACTTGGAAGTAGTCTGATGCTTTCAGCTGGGTACTATTAGTCAATTATCATTAAGCAGTAAAAAGTTGTAAGTCTCAATTAAAAACTTTCCGATGGAATTTCTCATTGGATCCTTTCGTACATATCGTGTTTGGATATTTTACAGTAACTCTTTCCTAACTGCCGCTGATCTCTCCAACAGGCCTAATAACTTTACAAACTATTGGTGACGCCTGAGCTACGCCTCTGTTTCTATTTCAGTTTTGGCTCCAAATGATCACAAAAGGAACAACATTGAACATTTTCATGTTCAGAGCAACAGATGTGATGTGTTTCCAAAGTCAATGAGAAACAGTTTGAAATAATAATATTGACCAAAATAATTGTGATTACATTTTTTTCCGTACATAGAAGCTTCCTAGTCTGAGGAAGCATTAACTTCCCAAATGAGCACCCTATTTTGCTTTGGATTGTTAGAACAACAAGTTGAATTAAGTTTCAGTGGACTGGGTGGGCCTGGATATGAAGAACTACTGTAAGTTACACAGCACGGCTTGTGACTTGTAAATATTGAAGGCAACCAATCTTTTAAGTTGTTACTGAATGATTTTTGAAGTGAAGAGACCAGTTAGGCTTCTTTTTCTTACTATGCTTTTTATGTGCATGCAGAATACAGAAGCTTTACTTTGCAGAAAAAGTAAGACAATTTACACATTCTTGTGTTTCAACAATACCTCCAGCTGCTGGAGTTATCCTGTACACATCCGAAGCAGTAATCATCATGTTCAAACCAATGCAGCAGGGCATCTGTTAGAACTGGGATTAAGACTGTCTAAAATCATACTGAGGAAAAACAAGTTAAAGTTTTAATGGTTGCTTTTTGAAAAAACTAATCATCAACCAAAAGTTTACCACAAACATTACAGGCATTGTTTCTAATATTGCTGAAACCAGAGTGACACAGACCAGAGTCCATCCATCCCTAACAGAACGTCTAGTCAAATTCAAAATCAATAATCCCCACTGAGTCGGTCCTAAAGCTCCAACAAGTAATTCAGAAACCAGCAGGACACTCCAACAATTCCCACTCACTGTAGGGAGTATTCCTGGAGTTGTCCATTCAAGAGTGTGTGTTTGTGTGTCTGTGTGTGTTTGGGTGAGTGTGTGTGTGTGTGCTGACCGTTGAAGACAGCCTGCCCCTCTGCCATCTCTGGCTCAGTCTTAGCGTAGTATTCATCTTGTGAAAAGCCCCTTGTGCATGCCAAAGATTCTTGCCGGCTTGACGACTGCACGGCCAGAATAGCAACCTGCAGACAGGGGGAGATGAGAGAAAGAAAACTCTTGTGATCTTCTCACTTTGTTCCCATAACAACCCTTTGACACTTTGAAACTGCAACAAAGAGCTGCAGACAAAGAATTAAACTAAAATATGTTGCCAAGTGAAATCTTATAACTGCCCCTGCTTTTCTTCTTGGATGTTTTTTTGAATGAATAAAAGCATGACAAACTACAGTTATGAGAGCAGCACTTAGCTCAGACAAGTATGACATTGTTTCAACGTTTCTTTTATTTATTTATTTTCTGCTCCATTAGAGCACAACATGGCAAATACATTCTGCTAATCTCCAGTCAGACACTGTTATTAATCACCAGGACGAGCAGCAGATAACTGGCTCAATTATTTCGACAACAATAAGCATCTAAACTTTAGTGTCTTCTGTTTGAGCTGGACATGACCCCCACCCCACCACCCAGCCCCACTCCCTGTTCCTCATTTAGAGTGAAACAGACAGGAGAACATATTACCAGCCTTCTACTCCACAGGGATACTGAGAGCAGCTGCTGTTGCTCAGAAGGGTGTGAGGCAAGTACTTGTATGATTCAAGTAAGGACCCTGTTTTACTTCCGCTTAAGCCAAAAACTTTAGACTGTGACATTCCATTTGCCCGTGAGTGTGTTTGTAAGGAATTCGGGAAGGGGGTGGGGGTGTGTTAGGGGGAATTAATAAAGGGACATTCTGCTCTAATGAGCTCTTCTTCAGAAGCAGTCCCTCCATTCCCAAAATCTGAATGAGTAACATGTTGAACTTTTTAACCTGGTTGTTTTTTATATCAAAGAACTCCTGATCAAACTTTAAAGATGATAAAAGAAGCTACAAACATTTCCATTTCCAAACAAATTATTAAAAACTCAAACAAATCAAGGAAAATTATCAGGTTATAAAAGTTTCTGACTATAGTATTTTAATGGTCAAAACATGCATATCAATCAGCCTTTCATGTTATTGTCGGTTTGGCCTTTGCAATGACATGACCCCTGACAGCAAACGGCCTTTCAGTCTCTGAACAGGGTTGCAGCGAGTGGAGGGAGTAAGCTAGTCATTTTAAATTTCCTAAAAATCCTGAGAGTTATGGAACAAAAGGTCAAGAGATGGACCCCCAAACATTTCCCCTGCGCTGAGTCCTAGGCTCCAGCGGGTTCTCCAAGAAGACACAGGCAGATCCTTGACCCAAATTTACTCATCCTGGCAGTAGCCCAATAATCATGGTTTAAAGAACACGGACATCAAAGGTCACGTCTCCTACCATGCCAAAAACCAGCCTGGTTTGGACATGGAAAGAAGTATGAAACATGGAATATTCAAAATTGGAAGAAAAATTTATTTTATAATATGGGCTGTCCTGATGGCTTTCAACAATATTGAGATAACAAGAAAATCCCACTGGAGATGAGGCTTCGTCATGATCTGGGAATGTTTTCATTTAATGAAATAATGTAAGTGCATCATTGGTCCCAGCAGTATCCCAGAAACATCTGGCTTTGATCAGGAGAATATGTGTACTGAAAAACATGGAAGTCAGAAAAAAACAAGTGGAATAAGTGGAATTTTCATAAACATAATCCAGATTTAACAGGGCCCTAAAATTTTATTCATGAAAAGCAAAGTATTACTTTATGTGTCTGCCTTTAATTAAGTCTATGAACATCTATTATTCTAACAAAGTTCTGTTTGATTTTAATCACAGAAGTCATGTGACAAAGAATTAGTATACGGATTACTAAAATTTGGAGTAAAAGGTTTGTTTTAGGAGATTATGCTGCTTTAATGCTTCTGATGTGATATTTTCTTCAAAATATCACATCAAAAGGAAAAAGTGAGCTATTTAAATGCCTTTGATTTAATACTCAGAAAACACATCTTGTGTAGATGTGTTTATTAGCTTGAAACTGGCTGAGAGCCAGTTAACATGCTCTTTGTGGTTCTTATGATGAGCAGACAGGGACTCTGAACTGGTTAAATTCTACCATCCCAGACAAAAAACATGATCAAAAGGACCAGAAAAAATGAACCATGTCCTCCTCAGAGCTAAAGCACACAATGTTTGTGCATTTCATTGCTGATGTTACTTTAGAGGTGTGAATAATTTTTATTTAGTTTAAGGTTGGCTGTACTTGGGCAAAGCAAACACAAAGTTGTTGAACAACTACCTTTTCAGTTACACTGGGAAAAATATCCTTGGAGACATGGCCTGTGGTCTAATCAGACTACAATTAAAGTGTTATGGCCAAGATGCCCATTATTATAACTGGAGGAAAAAAGTGAAATCTTGCAAACCTGAGAAGATGATCCCAACTGTGAAGTACAGGGGTTCAAAATCCAAAATACTTTATTCACCCTAAAGTGAAATGAAATGTTGTTGTAGCTCATTATGAAGGTTTCTTCAAAGAGCCGTTGTAGATGCTGATGGCTGTGGGCAGGAAGGTTCTCTTGTAGCGCTCCGTCTTACAGCGGATCCTTCTTTGTACAATGATCTCCATAGGTTCAAGTCCCTGGCTCTGATGCTGCTTCCCCAGCAGATGATGGCAGAAGAGATCACACTTTCCACAACAGACTTATAGAAGATATGCAGCATCTTGCTGCAAACACAGAAGGACCTAAGCTTCCTCAAGAAATACAGTCTGTTCTTGTAGATGGCTTCACAGATGCATCTCCACTCCAGACTGTTGTCCAGGTGAACACCGAGGTATTTATACCCCTCCACTTCTTCTCCCATGATGGTAAGAGTCTCTGACCTATTGTTGTTGCAGGACTGGTGATCTGTTGCATTGTCCCTTGTAAGAGGACAGGACCAACATTTGCAATACAATTACAATACAATATTATAATATTGTAAGATGTAAAGCCAATGTACAAACAGCAACAGTTTTGTTGAAAAAACAATTATCTGTTTATTTTTTGTTGTACCCCTTTTAATGATCTTTGACTTTGCGGCAGTAAACGATTTTTATAATTGCTGACAAGGTTTTTACATGATTTAACTCGTATTTTTGACAATCCATCTTTGGTGATGAGCTCCATGTCTTTTAGGTTTGAACGCCTTCGTTTCCATTGCCCCTAAACTGATTCAAGTCCAAACTTTGGCAGGGCCGCTCCTAAATGTTTATACTGTATTACTTCCATTTAAAAGAGACATGTTGGTAAAATAAAAAGATTACTTTAAATCTGAATATTTTAAAACCAACTGTATGTAAACCTCTGACACTGAAGTAAAAACAGCCCCTAAAAATGTCTTTTTCTCATTATTCTGGCATTTAGGAAATAGAAAGAACTTTGCTAATACTATCTGACCTAGCTCAGTTTTTCAAACTAAAGACCATTTTATAGTTTTTTAAAGAATCTGGACTGAATTTGACCGTCTCCACTAACATCTAAAATGCTTAGTCTGAAAACCTAGGCTGTCTCTTATCATAAAATGTATACCAAATATAGTGGAAGCAGTGGGTGACACAAAAAGAAAGAACCAAAAACAAATCTGGCTGGATACTGTAGAGACTTTATGATGGATGAAGATAAAAATGTAACAATACCCGCTTTGCTCTGATGATTACCTCTGAGGCTACTGACCAAATAATCTTCTAGGGTGACATTAATTCTGTGATATTACTGTACCATTTACAACCGTTTAGCTAGTTTATTTTTATCTGTTGCTTATATATTGTTGTTTGATTGGTTATCACTGGAAAAATCAGCAGCTGTGTCTTTAGCTTAAGAAATTAAAGAAGAGGTGAGGGGATTAGTAATCAGTCATTTTCTATACTGCTTCTTCCATAGTGTGTTGTGGGGAAGCTGGTGTCTATCTCCAGCAGCCTATGGGCGAGAGGCAGGGTACACCCTGGACAGGTCGCCAATCCATCACAGGGCAACACACAAACAACCATGCACACACTCATACACCTAAGGTCAATTTAGAGTGACCAATTAACCTAACAGGCATGACTTTGGACTGTGGGAGGAAGCCGGAGTACCCAGAAAGAACCCACACATCCACGAGGAGAACATGCAAACTCCATGCAGAGCTGGGAATTGAACCCAGGACCTTCTTGCTGCAAGGCAACAGTGCTACCAACTGCACCACCGTGCAGCCCAGGATAATTAATATTTTACTTAATATTTCATGTTTTTCAGGTTCTGGAAAATAAATTATTCTTCAATAAAATGATTAACACCTCATATACCCTACCGGTCAAGTTTTATTTTATGTTAGGTTTGTGTTTGTTTACTTACTGCTCAGCCTGGTGCTTTTCTGTTCATTTATGGTTCTTTAGATTCCTTCTGGTTAGTTTAGTTGTTTTTCTGTGTTCTGGTGTTAGATACGTTTAGTTATATTCAGATACATCTGGTTATTGTTTATGTTCTTAGTCTAGTCATCGTTTTCTTGTATTCTGGTCATCACCATGCTCCCCATGCTCATTTGTGTTAATTGGTCACTCCCTCTGTCTCCCTGCCGCCCTGGTCCACACCGGAGCCATATTCACTTCTGATTACTGTGTCTGCCAGCTTATTGGTTCTCACTTCACCTCCCTCAGGTTATAAGCTCTCTGGTCTGCATTGTTCTCCACTGGATCCTTCCATTAACATCCCGTTATCATCCTGTTACCTACCCTGTGTCTTTGCCCTGGTCCAATCCTGATTCCTTCCATTTGTGTTGCCTGGATTTTCATGCGCCTGCTTCCAACCTGTTTATGTTTTTCCTGTGCCTGGTCAGCTGTAAGTTTGATTATTTTCTATTAAAACTTTTCACCAACTCCACTCATCCTGCGATTGGGTCCTATGTCCAAAACAAAACATGACACTTAATGGGTCTTTTTATTTTCATGACTATTTACATCAAAGATTCTAACCAAAGGCAACAAAACTATAAGAAAACACACACATGGAATTGTTTCACTTTTTGTTATTTTTATAACAAAAAGTGTGAAATAACTTTAAACATTTTTATATTTTAGATTCTTCCAAATAGCCACCCTTTGCTCTGATGACTGCTTTGCTCTCTTAGCATTCTCTCCATGAGCTTCATGAGGTGGTCACCTGAAATGGTTTTCTAAAGAGTCTTAAAAGAACTTCCCAGAGGTTCATTGAGAGACGGCCAAAGGTTAATATTTCAGTCATCACAGCTAAGGGCGGCTACTTTAAGGAATCTAAAATATGAAACATATTTAAAGTTCTTTTACAATCTTTTGTTTGCTACATTATTCCAGATGTGTTCATTCACTGTTTTGATGAATTCAGTGAGAATCTACGTACAATGTAAATAGTCATAAACATTAAGAAAAACATTAAATGAGAAAAAGGTTTTACACCGGTAGTGTATTTCTACTTATTGTTTAATCTGTTGAAACAGAATGGTTTTACCCTGTATTATTTTACATGCATGTGTGCCCATGACAAAAGTAAATGTTTATACTTATGGTTGATATGATACAGTTTGTTTAAATTATACCCAGTGTCTACTAACGTCCAGAAAATTCCCACAATTTCAATAGATATTTTCCCATTTGGAATACTAACAAAATTGCTTTTTAGAAATTTCTAATTGAAAGCAAAAACATTTCAATAAAATTGGAATCAAGGCATTTTGGAAATAATACTACCAGTTATCCCTAGTGCCTTAAAGAAAATAGAAAGCTACAGTCTGTAGCTGCAGGCGGACAAAAGCAGGAAGATCTGACTGGACAAAAGGAAAGCTTCAACAGTGCTGACTGTGCTGTTCTGAGGGTAAGGCACTGCTGCTGGTTGTATCTGAAAATCTGACCTTTGACCCCTTATATTAAATTGTGCACACAAGTGAAAAAATGTTCCTTTGTTGTATTCAGCTCAGCATGTTTTACCAGCCAGCCCAGCCTTCCGAATAATGCCGATGATTGCTGATTTCAGATTTATTTATTCCACCAACCCACCTTTCTATGAAGACACAACTAAAAAGTATTGAAATTATCGATAATAACTGAGGGGAAATAAGAACGCGCTTAGCAGAAATGTCAAATTCGGAGGGGGTCTAGTCAAAGTTAGTGGCTCAGTACTACTGGTGGGAAAAGGTCTGAGCCATCATCACAGATAATATCTGTACCATATACTAGGTCACATTATGGAATGTTTTGAATGATGTGTGCTGCAACAGGCAAAACACTCTTGCTCACACCGAATCCAGGTTCCCTCATTTTGTCCCAAATCCATGGAAGCGGAGGTTAGGCCGTCAGCACAGACACAAATGTAGCTAAAGAGTCATATCGAAGGCGACGCCAATCTTTAAAGCTCAGAAAACTGCCATCTTTATCCTCAGCATTTGTTTTAGTCTGACTCAACCTTCAATAAGTCTGAGGAACCGTAAGTAGGGAGAAAAAGCCTCCACCGTCAGGATGAAGCACATAGGACAGAAGGATGTTAGTCTCTTTCCTTCCTGACTGACTGCGCCTCTCAGCACACATTTCAAACCGTCACGCACCGCCTGCATTCATCTTGTTTATGAGCAATTAGCAACACGGAGCCAGGTCTGGGACCAGTGGAACCTTTCTGACATACAGCCATGAATATATGTGATGTCTGGCCATCCTGAATCAGTGAGAACAGCAGAGAATCCACAGAATAACTCAGACCCAATCGCAACGTCCCATTTTCCTCCGAGCGCATCTATCTGTTCCTGCAGCTACAGCTGCTCTCTTCTTTCTTTCTCTCTCTATAAAATGAAAGAAATATTTACCTCCACAGTCGCAATCGTCAACATCGTCCACGCCCAAAGAATATTCATTTTCCCCTGTTAAAATTCTTCCTCGGATACCCGCACACGTCAGGTTGTTTAAATCCCAAGAAAACCATGAACCGTCGAGTGGACCTTCCTCCTCCTAGCAGCCCTCTGAGTGTGACTGTTCTCCCCCGCTTAGCTGCTCTCCAGCCAGCCTGGGACTGGCTCAACCCCCGGCTCCTCAGTGCCGCCGTCTACCGGTGATACCGAACCTCCATGGGTAGAAAGTTCGCATTAACCTGTTAAGCCCTGAAGGGTTTTAGAACAGTTTCCGCCTGAAATTACATAACTGAAATACAGTACAGACCAAAAGTTTGGACACACCTTCTCATTCAAAGAGTTTTCTTTATTTTCCTGACTATGAATATTGTAGCTTCACACTGAAGGCATCAAAACTATGAATTAACGCATGTGGAATTATATACTGAACAAAAAAGTGTGAAACAATTGAAAACATGTCTTATATTCTAGGTTCTTCAAAGTAGCCACCTTTTGCTTTGATTACTGCTACGCACACTCTTGGCATTCTGTTGATGAGCTTCAAGAGGTAGTCACCTGAAATGGTTTTCACTTCACAGGTGTGCCCTGTCAGATTTAATAAGTGGGATTTCAAGCCTTATAAATGGGGTTGGGACCATCAGTTTTGTTGTGCAGGACACAGCTGATAGTCCTACAGAATAGACTGTTAGAATTTGTATTATGGCAAGAAAAAAGCAGCTAAGTAAAAAAAAACGAGTGGCCATCATTACTTTAAGAAATGAAGGTCAGTCAGTCCGAACAAATGGGAAAACTTTGAAAGTGTCCTCAAGTGCAGTCACAAAAACCATCAAGCACTACAAAGAAACTGGCTCACATGAGGAACGCCCCAGGAAAGGAAGACCAAGAGTCACTTCTGCTGCGGACGATAAGTTCATCCGAGTCACCAGCCTCAGAAATCGCAGGCTAACAGCAGCTCAGATTAGAGAACAGGTCAATGCCACACAGAGTTCTAGCAGCAGACACATCTCTAGAACAACTGTTAAGAGGAGACTGTGTGAATCAGGCCTTCATGGTAAAATAGCTACTAGGAAACCACTGGTGAGGACAGGCAACAAGCAGAAGAGACTTGTTTGGGATAAAGAACACAGGGAATGGACATTAGACCAGTGGAAATCTACAGGTCCTTCTCAAAATATTAGCATATTGTGATAAATGTTGGTAAAATAAAAAGATTACTTTAAATCTGAATATTTTAGAACCAACTGTATGTAAACCTCTGACACTGAAGTAAAAACAGCCCCTAAAAATGTATTTTTCTCATTATTCTGGCATTTAGGAAATAGAAAGAACTTTGCTAATACTATCTGACCTAGCTCAGTTTTTCAAACTAAAGACCATTTTATAGTTTTTTAAAGAATCTGGACTGAATTTGACCGTCTCCACTAACATCTAAAATGCTTAGTCTGAAAACCTAGGCTGTCTCTTATCATAAAATGTATACCAAATATAGTGGAAGCAGTGGGTGACACAAAAAGAAAGAACCAAAAACAAATCTGGCTGGATACTGTAGAGACTTTATAATGGATGAAGATAAAAATGTAACAATACCCGCTTTGGAAATCTACAGGTCCTTCTCAAAATATTAGCATATTGTGATAAAGTTCATTATTTTCCATAAAGTAATGATGAAAATTTAACATTCATATATTTTAGATTCATTGCACACTAACTGAAATATTTCAGGTCTTTTATTGTCTTAATACGGATGATTTTGGCATACAGCTCATGAAAACCCAAAATTCCTATCTCACAAAATTAACATATTTCATCCGACCAAAAAAAGAAAAGTGTTTTTAATACAAAAAACGTCAACCTTCAAATAATCATGTACAGTTATGCACTCAATACTTGGTCGGGAATCCTTTGGCAGAAATGACTGCTTCAATGCGGCGTGGCATGGAGGCAATCAGCCCGTGGCACTGCTGAGGTCTTATGGAGGCCCAGGATGCTTCGGTAGCGGCCTTTAGCTCATCCGGAGTGTTGGGTCTTGAGTCTCTCAACGTTCTCTTCACAATATCCCACAGATTCTCTATGGGGTTCAGGTCAGGAGAGTTGGCAGGCCAATTGAGCACAGTGATACCATGGTCAGTAAACCATTTACCAGTGGTTTTGGCACTGTGAGCAGGTGCCAGGTCATGCTGAAAAATGAAATCTTCATCTCCATAAAGCTTTTCAGCAGATGGAAGCATGAAGTGCTCCAAAATCTCCTGATAGCTAGCTGCATTGACCCTGCCCTTGATAAAACACAGTGGACCAACACCAGCAGCTGACACGGCACCCCAGACCATCACTGACTGTGGGTACTTGACACTGGACTTCTGGCATTTTGGCATTTCCTTCTCCCCAGTCTTCCTCCAGACTCTGGCACCTTGATTTCCAAATGACATGCAGAATTTGCTTTCATCCGAAAAAAGTACTTTGGACCACTGAGCAACAGTCCAGTGCTGCTTCTCTGTAGCCCAGGTCAGGCGCTTCTGCCGCTGTTTCTGGTTCAAATGTGGCTTGACCTGGGGAATGCGGCACCTGTAGCCCATTTCCTGCACACGCCTGTGCACGGTGGCTCTGGATGTTTCTACTCCAGACTCAGTCCACTGCTTCCGCAGGTCCCCCAAGGTCTGGAATCGGCCCTTCTCCACAATCTTCCTCAGGGTCCGGTCACCTCTTCTCGTTGTGCAGCGTTTTCTGCCACACTTTTTCCTTCCCACAGACTTCCCACTGAGGTGCCTTGATACAGCACTCTGGGAACAGCCTATTCGTTCAGAAATTTCTTTCTGTGTCTTACCCTCTTGCTTGAGGGTGTCAATAGTGGCCTTCTGGACAGCAGTCAGGTCGGCAGTCTTACCCATGATTGGGGTTTTGAGTGATGAACCAGGCTGGGAGTTTTAAAGGCCTCAGGAATCTTTTGCAGGTGTTTAGAGTTAACTCGTTGATTCAGATGATTAGGTTCATAGCTCGTTTAGAGACCCTTTTAATGATATGCTAATTTTGTGAGATAGGAATTTTGGGTTTTCATGAGCTGTATGCCAAAATCATCCGTATTAAGACAATAAAAGACCTGAAATATTTCAGTTAGTGTGCAATGAATCTAAAATATATGAATGTTAAATTTTCATCATTACATTATGGAAAATAATGAACTTTATCACAATATGCTAATATTTTGAGAAGGACCTGGATGCTTTGGTCTGATGAGTCCAAGTTTGAGATCTTTGGTTCCAACCACCGTGTCTTTGTGCGGTGCAGAAGAGGTGAACGCATGGACTCTACATGCCTGGTTCCCACCGTGAAGCATGGAGGAGGTGGTGTGATGGTGTGGGGGTGCTTTGCTGGTGACACTGTTGGGGATTTATTCAAAATTGAAGGCATATTGAACCAGCATGGCTACCACAGCATCTTGCAGCGGCATGCTATTCCATCCAGTTTGCATTAAGTTGGACCATCATTTATTTTTCAACAGGACAATGACCCCAAACACACATCCAGGCTGTGTAAGGACTATTTGACCAAGAAGGAGAGTGATGGGGTGCTGCGCCAGATGACCTGGCCGCCACAGTCACCTGAACCCAATTGAGATGGTTTGGGGTCAGCTGGACCGCAGAGTGAAGGCAAAAGGGCCAACAAGTGCTAAGCATCTCTGGGAACTCCTTCAAGACTGTTGGAAAACCATTTCAGGTGACTACCTCTTGAAGCTCATCAACAGAATGCCAAGAGTGTGCGGAGCAGTAATGAAAGCAAAAGGTGGCTACTTTGAAGAACCTAGAATATAAGACATATTTTCAGTTCTTTCACACTTTTTTGTTCAGTATATAATTCCACATGTGTTAATTCATAGTTTTGATGCCTTCAGTGTGAAGCTACAATATTCATAGTCATGAAAATAAAGAAAACTCTTTGAATGAGAAGGTGTGTCCAAACTTTTGGTCTGTACTGTAAATTAAATATAGCTCCACAGTTAGAAATTCTAATGCAAACCTTTGTTACCCGTGTAAAACTAAGACATAAAATTAGATTTTTCCAGTGGAACCATTTTGCAACTGTTACTATGTCTGGCTTATTTGTTAGTAAACCAAGAAAAAAAAACATTTTTTTAAAACGTAGTCAATGTTTTTTGTAATTAAAATTGCAAAACACCATAAAAATTGTTTTGAAAACCTAAGAGAAGTCTCAAATTGTTTTCATCAACATACTGACAATAACTGCCGCAATTTGGACGGAATCAGTTGAAGCATATTTGTTCCAGAAAAGTTTTAGTGGGCCATGTGCCAGGGGGAGATGGCATTTTGGCACAAATTTAGCCAATTGGGCCAAATGGGCCAAATTTGCGCCACATGAGTCTTTCACCTCATAAAATGGAATCTGGTCAAATAAAAGTGCTGATTTCCATTGTAGGACTCCTTCTGCAGATGACATAGCCTTTGGTCATGACATTTGTATCATCAAAATGTGCTTTTGTGCACAGCATACAAATCAATATAATGAAAAGAAATCAAACTAAATCGTATTCTTTTGTCTCCAACTGGAGGAATTCTATTGAAAAAAAGAAACAATCCACAAACTATGTAAACCATTGTGCAAAAAGAATATTCAATGAAAAACTAAGTATACAGATGTGGAAAAAAAATTATCAATCCCCCCCCCTTTGTCCTTATTTGTTTCTCTCTAAAATGTTTTTACATATTCTTGTTTGTGGAACCCTAAGTCAAATTCCTTGTTTGTGACACAAATTTAACCAATAAAGTTGATAGTGACTCTGAATCAAACTCAAAACAAACAAGCCTTGAACCAGTCTCACTCAAACAGCCATCATGTAGACTCTCTGTTCTGCAGAAGGGGTGGATGATTGTTGTTTACAGATGTCCTACGTAACAACTGTCCTACACAAAAGTATTTATAAACCTAAAATAAGCAAAACATTATAGAAAGAGTAGTCATGTAATGTAAATCTGCTAGAAATAAGAAATAACACTCATGAACTAGCCCCCTCTCCTTCAAAGAGCATCTTCATCATCCTCTTCCTCATCCTACACAATGCAGCTGTCTGAAGAATATTCCCTTTCCATATCACTGGTCCACCAAATGTTGTACAAAACTTCCAAATGCTTATTTTCCTCTTCTGTGCCATTATAAATGATCGATAATCTAGAAAGAACACTGCTGGAAGCTAACGGGGCAATGCGCAAGCTAGCTCCGAAGGCCTGTGATTTTGCGCAGTCGTAGCGCATCTAGTACACACACAAATCACGTGACCAGGCTGACATCTGCAACGATTATTTTGCAGCAGGAAAGCCTTTTCATGCTCTCTTCTTTTATTTTGAGTCTGATAAAAAGCAGGTTGAGCAGCAGGTGTAAAATTGCATCCATGTCATCCAACATATTAGTTTTCGAACCTCCTTGGTATGATGACCCCACCTACATTGAGGCGGTACTCAATTGTAATGGAAAACGACCCAAATTGTGGGGAGTCAAGTAGAGCTGAGTTGAGTCAAGCTGAGCAGGTACTAATGGAAAAGAACCTTTAATGCTCCTGCACTTATCACTTCTCCATAGGCAAGGCAGACGAATAAAGGTCTTTATACAACCTCCAAAATGACTCCACTTCACTAAAGTCCATCTAAGAAAATGTCACGGTTTGTGTTGAAGACATGGTAATGCCTTACGTTTGGTTGGCTTTCACATGGGGGCGGAGGGGTGGTCAATATGCGGACCACTGAATTTCCCAATCTGCAACCACTGAAATGCCCACAGTCAAACCCATCATTTTGATCACCAATCACAACCAGCTAAATTAGTACCAAACTTTAAACAGAATCAGGAGGTATCAAGACATCTCAGTGCAACTGTCAGGTGTAAGCCATCAGAATGTCAGATCCTCACGCTTTTACTCACCAACGCAGGGGAGTCGTGAGTCAAATCTGCAGTATTGCGCACATCTATTAACTGGAGGATCCGCTGTCTTGGATTGAATATACCACAGGACTCTAGACCCTTGTCCAGATTCAATCTGACTGGCTTTATGGTTTGAAATCTGACATCATTCATCATCTGCTGCTACTTTTCTGGCAAGTCAAGGGGCTCTGAGTACTTCCTATCTATTGTAAAAAGTGCTGGGAAACTCTGAACTGCGATCAGAACACTTACTGAGTTGTTTACCTAGCAGCATTGCTGTGAAGGTCTCCGTGGTAAAGTACTGAGTGGAATATGAGTAGCTTTTTATTTGGAGTTAATGAATGGATTGGATTTATCTTTTTTGCTGGTGTGTAAAAAGGACATGGATTTAAACCAAAAACAGAACTGATATCTGTATTATACAATTTGTTCACTGTAAATAATATCACATTGAACTGCATTTGACTAATTTGTATTACTTGTGTATTTTGGTTTTGTGTTACTATATGGTCCCAGCTAAAGAATAAGAACCCGAACAGAAGTTAGCTAATTAAAGCGTGACAATGTTCTCTTCTGAGATCTTGTATCTCCTCTTGGGCCAGGCCATTATATACTCAGCAACGGTAAAATCCACGGGTCATATGTCACTTCAGGATGCCCCGCTGGCTGGGTGGTAAGCTGTCGTGGATGACGTCTGTCAATCTCAGATTGGCATAGTCACTTGAAATCGGATTGTTTGGAAAACCTTGGTGGGAGTTTTTGTTTACTTTTTTTTATTTTTGTGAATAAATTCACTAGACATTATATTGCATTATATCTCTACTCATGATTGGTTACAGTCCCTGTCCTCTGTCAGAAGATAAAGAAGATGACGGCAACGTCAGGAGGTAAATTATTTATGTCTTACAATGCATAATATTCTGTGCATATTGGGTATAATCCAGTTTATCATTTCCTTAGCTCGACATTCATTTAAAATATTTTAGTAACTTACATTGCAGCTACTATCTGCTGGCCGCATGTAGTTGTAAACTTGACATCAGCTAACACTAGCTGACTGACATGTCTTTTTTTTTGTCGTTTATGTCCATACAACAGGCACAGTTGCAAAACTCTGCCAGGCGGGTGCTTGCCTTGTTCAGGAATGCCCCGTCACTAAACCATCTTCACAAAACCGTAAGTGTGCTGTAAACATTATGTAAGGGTATTTAGCAGTGTGTCATTGCATTAAGAGACCATTTTATTGTTTCAAATGGCTGCACATTAACAATACAAACAAAAACTTAATATCAACATGACCACTGTTTGTTTGGTCATGAAACAAACAGTGGTCATGTTTGTTTCAAAAAGTAGACTAAAAGTAGCTCCTAGTAACATCATTTTAAGAAAAGATTTACAAATACACTGTATGTTTCACAGAAACATTTACAAACTCTATTATTTTCAGGTCATGTGACTATGTAAAATAGTTACATGACCTGAATAGCTACATAGTCACATATCAGTTCCAGATTAATGAATATTTTGCCAATCGATTAATCTGAACACTATTTTTTTGATTAATTGATTAATAATTGGATTCCTACAGTTGCTTAATTGGAGATTTTTTACAGAATTTGAACCAGGCGAAGCTAAAACTAAAACTCAATTTTGAATTTTAATGGAACTGAAAATGGATCTAGTGAAATATTTGGTGGGCGTTGCCTAAATTCTCCACACCGGCCCCTAGAAATTTAAAAAAATCAGTCCTAAGCCATGCTTTGACCAAGGATCATACATGCATGATCCGATTTGCTCACTGAATATGGTTGATCTTTTTCATCCTCCAAACAGCTCTATTGCATTACATTGGAATGCGGATAAATGGTGCACCCTAGGAAACTTAAACTGTTTTATCTCCCACATACATAATCGGATCCACTTCGAATTTGGTATGCATCATCATGGACAACTGCTGAACACGTTGGCACAGTCAATTGATGACATCCCTTTAGCCCTGCCCACTTACAACCAAGTGAGCGCAACTTCCATTGAGATGGTCAGATTTTTGTCAAATTTGGGAGCACAACTCGGCATGAACGAAGGTCGAATGAATGCTCGGTCATGGCACCCCCTAGTGGCAATATGCAGAATGGCACGGCAGGCTTGACAGTAACGAGGAGGCGGTGATGCCAGGTTCCCGTGGTCACTACAAAACGGTGCTTTGCTGCGAGGGCTGCCAACACTGCTTGCAGCTTTAATTTCATGCAAACTTGTTTAATTCTGCAATATTTGTCCTAAAACCATCTTAGTGCTGCCCTCTTTGGGTTAAATGGTGGTTACTGCAGTTGAATGTTCCACTTGGTTCAAACAGTACAGCTTGGTAAATGCTTACGTCACAGCCCCACGTTCGGGTAAAACCATGTCACTCCGACACGACTCGTAGCGAGTCAGATTACGGAATTGTTCCTCCACTGCTGCAGCAGTGCTGGCTTCGGACATCGCTGTCAGCGCCTTTAGTCAGCGGCTCGAACTGATTAGATTTAGGCCCGCTGGGCTCCGTAAAGCCTCTCTTAATGATGATGATGAGGGGGTGATGCCACTTTCCCTCATCCTCCTGACTACACCCCTGCTTAACCCCCTCCCCTCAACCCCGCAACATCACATGGGCATCATTTCTCTGTTTTCAAGATTAGAATACTCAGGTGCTCAAAAGGAAAAACAAAAAGAAATGAAATGTCCACAATGTCAATTTCTAATTCTAAAATGGTGAATAGTAAACCACCAAGAAAATATATTTTCTGACAACTTACTATACTATTATTTAGTATTTCTCTTATATGCAATTATAGCCATATACTGCACTGCATCTTAAAATTATCAAGTATACACAACCTATCTTCAGATGTGTTGGTTTTGAATGTTTGGGACTGAAGGATGAAGTGCTTGAGAACATTCTTACTACTAACAATGAATGAGGTACTCTCTTGAATTCACTAGATGTTCCTAAGCTCATAAAACGTTGGTGTAGTAGAGATACATGATTCTCCAAGGACAGTGATTCTACAAACATGATCTTGAATATGATGCATTGCTGTAGATTGATCTAATTTTTGCTAGTAAGATGTTGGCATTCATATGGCACCATACTGATTTCCACAGCTTCTTATCCCACTCTTCATTTGGTTCCTTCCTGTAAAATCGGCTTTTTACAGGAAGTTATAAATACGGGAAGCATTGTCTCCAGTTGCTCCTGGAACACAGGTAAGTCAGGCAAGTTTATAACCCAAAATAAAATGCACAAATCAATTGCACTACATAAATAAAAAATGCACTTAACAAAACCTATTACAATTAGGATGCAAAACTGGATAGTAAATGTTTGCAGACTACAGGATGAAGTATGGCTAAACCAAAACAAACAAGAATGTTAAATGAAAATAATAAACTAAACTCTGGGCAAATGGTTTTCTCACCCACTTTGTCACACGGCTCTGAAGGGCTATTGTAGATGAGTTAGTGCCAGTAAATGTAGGTTAGCAGTGTCACAGTCCTGTCACCCAGACCCAGATTACTATTAGATTTACCACACTCTTTTTTCAAGACCGTATTAAGATGCACAAAAGAAAAAGGCAGATAAGATTGATTCTTTTTTCAACATAAAGTCTGTAAGCAGACAAAGAAAAATGCTGAGGTTAAATTATAGCCTATTTCAAATAGATGCTATCTATATTTGTCATGATATTAGTTGGGTTGAAGCCTACTCTGTTAACTGTACACCATGCATGTTTACGATAGGCAGTTTCAGGATGCATCAGTTTCAGAGAGGGCAAAGGAAGGTTCCGTGGTAAGTAATAAAATAGGTTTAGGCATACAATAGGCTGTTTTTGTATCTACAGCTTGCTCATTTCAAATGTTTTAATTGGAGTTTATGTAAAGATATGACCACAGTAAGGAGGACAGATATAAAGAGATTGGAAAAGTCAGACAGCTGGAGGGCAGGCAGGAAGAACAGAGTGAGAAGGAGGTCCAAGATTATGAGGACAGAGATACGGTCATATCCAAGAAGTTCGAATATTACTAAAAAGTTAAGTTATTTTTACTGACTCAGTTAACTAAGTAAAACACATTATATAGACTATTTACACACAGACCAATGTTTTAAAGCCTGTATTTCTGTTAATTATGATGATTTCTTGCTTACAGCTAATGAAAAAGAGACATTTAAGGTTAGAATATTACATCAGACCAATAAAAAAAACATTTTTAATGCAGAAATGTGGGCTTAATGAAAAGTATGTTTAATAACCTGCTTAAAGGTTGTTAGTTTAGAAAGATAATTTAATCTGACAAACGTGCCTCAATGGAACGCACATCTAGTTTATTGAATATAACTGTAAATTGGTTGAGGGAGGCTGAGAGAACTTAGATGAGGATATTACTTGACCACAGTTGAATAAGCGCAATCAACCAAATTCAAAATTTATTGTAAAACAGTCCTTACCTAAATATACTCTTAGCTTTCGATCTCTGTGCAACCAGGAATTCTCATGTAATTACATATAACACAAAGGGATTAAGGGTACCAGTTATTTCCGACATAACTGATTTACACCTCAAAGCATCTCAATACGATCAAGATCTGGGCTTTTCTTAATTTTCTGCCAGTCCTTGGTGGGCCGGTATTTATTGGGACTTTGGCATGTGCACCTTTATCCATACACCCATGACCAAAAATGATTTAATGCTTTTATGTTCATGAGCATTTATGTTTTAAAAGATTCAGTGGGGTGTCATTGGATTAATATATGGCTCATTTCTCTGTTTTATTAGGAGCAGAAGAGGAGACTGATTTATCTGTAAAGCTTTAAAGTAGATCTGTTTTTGTGATCCTAAACAATGCTGATACAGAGCTTTGATGAAATATCCTCAACCACCTACATTTAGCTTGGAGCTAAATTTGGTATTATAATGCTCATAGTGTATAAATGTAATGACATTATGCTCCGTTAAACAAATTTGATCTAATGAACGTGATTGCATTTCGAAGCAGGTACTTAATGATGTTTTACAGATTTTGTCAGGCCTGACAGCAGATGATTTAAATGCTGCTGCTGAGTCTGTGGCGCCAAGCTGACGCCTGATATAAGACAAGATTGATTTAACTTTCTCTTTAAATATTCCTGAAAAGCTTCCACAGGAGTCAGCATGACTCCGTAAAATGACGTAAAACAACATTAGGGTGTTTTTGTCTGGGTATAGAGCTTTAGATGGATTGAAATGGAAATAATTGAAAAAAGATTGTTGAATCATTTATTAGTGTGAGGTGGGACAACAGTAAAACTCAAGGTTAGACTATGTTCCCCAGCCGTACTTGACTCCTGCTTTAAACCAAAGTGGCAAGTGTATGCTGTCTCTGTTGTAGCGTAGTTATAGCCTCAGTGCTTAAAATAAGAACACAGTATTACTCTAATTATCAAGTTTGACTTAGAATATTTAAGATTTCACAGCTTTAGGATTTTGAAATTTCAGCTCTTACATCCTTAACAATACAATATTGCCCAGCAGTAATCGAAATAGGAGCAGTATAAAAAAAAAAAAAAAAAAAAATCAATCAGATCTTAGAACATACAGGTCCTTCTCAAAAAATTAGCATATTTTGATAAAGTTCATTATTTTCCATAATGTCATGATGAAAATTTAACATTCATATATTTTAGATTCATTGCACACTAACTGAAATATTTCAGGTCTTTTATTGTCTTAATACGGATGATTTTGGCATACAGCTCATAAAAACCCAAAATTCCTATCTCACAAAATTAGCATATCATTAAAAGGGTCTCTAAACGAGCTATGAACCTAATCATCTGAATCAACGAGTTAACTCTAAACACCTGCAAAAGATTCCTGAAGCCTTTAAAACTCCCAGCCTGGTTCATCACTCAAAACCCCAATCATGGGTAAGACTGCCGATCTGACTGCTGTCCAGAAGGCCACTATTGACACCCTCAAGCAAGAGGGTAAGACACAGAAAGAAATTTCTGAACAAATAGGCTGTTCCCAGAGTGCTGTATCAAAGCACCTCAGTGGGAAGTCTGTGGGAAGGAAAAAGTGTGGCAGAAAACGCTGCACAACAAGAAGAGGTGACCGGACCCTGAGGAAGATTGTGGAGAAGGGCCGATTCCAGACCTTGGGGGACCTGCGGAAGCAGTGGACTGAGTCTGGAGTAGAAACATCCAGAGCCACCGTGCACAGGTGTGTACAGGAAATGGGCTACAGGTGCCACATTCCCCAGACCTGGGCTACAGAGAAGCAGCACTGGATTGTTGCTCAGTGGTCCAAAGTACTTTTTTCGGATGAAAGCAAATTCTGCATGTCATTCGGAAATCAAGGTGCCAGAGTCTGGAGGAAGACTGGGGAGAAGGAAATGCCAAAATGCCAGAAGTCCAGTGTCAAGTACCCACAGTCAGTGATGGTCTGGGGTGCCGTGTCAGCTGCTGGTGTTGGTCCACTGTGTTTTATCAAGGGCAGGGTCAATGCAGCTAGCTATCAGGAGATTGTGGAGCACTTCATGCTTCCATCTGCTGAAAAGCTTTATGGAGATGAAGATTTCATTTTTCAGCACGACCTGGCACCTGCTCACAGTGCCAAAACCACTGGTAAATGGTTTACTGACCATGGTATCACTGTGCTCAATTGGCCTGCCAACTCTCCTGACCTGAACCCCATAGAGAATCTGTGGGATATTGTGAAGAGAACGTTGAGAGACTCAAGACCCAACACTCTGGATGAGCTAAAGGCCGCTATCGAAGCATCCTGGGCCTCCATAAGACCTCAGCAGTGCCACAGGCTGATTGCCTCCATGCCACGCCACATTGAAGCAGTCATTTCTGCAAAAGGATTCCCGACCAAGTATTGAGTGCATAACTGTACATGATTATTTGAAGGTTGACGTTGTTTGTATTAAAAACACTTTTCTTTTATTGGTCGGATGAAATATGCTAATTTTGTGAGATAGGAATTTTGGGTTTTCATGAGCTGTATGCCAAAATCATCCGTATTAAGACAATAAAAGACCTGAAATATTTCAGTTAGTGTGCAATGAATCTAAAATATATGAATGTTAAATTTTCATCATTACATTATAGAAAATAATGAACTTTATCACAATATGCTAATTTTTGGAGAAGGACCTGTACATAGTGAAAAAATAATCTAGTTAATGTAGTCAGTGACTGGGAAATATTTCAGCCCAATTGCGAAAGTATGAAAGAGATGCTGTTAGGTATTATTCAGTCAACTCAGAGGTAAGGCGATAACCCACTGGCCAGGTGTAAATTCACACACACCGGGACTTTCAGTCACTCCGGCTAATGGAGGCTGTGCAGCGGTGCTTTGCTCGACGTCAGGCTTCCCCCACGGATCCCAGAGTCACTGTTAAAGCAAAGAGAAATAAGGTTATTGAATTAATCTGGCTACGAAGGACCAAATAATGTTAGGTATTATTTAGTCAACTCAGAGGTAAGAACGATACACTCAGTTTTACTTGTGACAAGGGTAGCCCACTTTGCAGTGCAACTACAAAGTTTTTGACACCCTATCTCTTTATTCATATGCACAGTTCAACAGACAGTTCAGACAGGGTGTGTGTGTGTGTGTGTGTGTGGCTGGTAGGAGGCTGGTTCTCTTGGGAAATAGATAACGGTGATTTCGCACACAGGAGGGAGGACTGCACTCAGAGACAAGCTGCATACCAAAGAGCAGACTGCAGGTGCATTACAGCACAAAGTTTTTACATGAGTGATAACAAGTCCTCGCACCCATCCAACAGATGTTGAATTCACAACAAACACAGATTCTTGGTGCCATCTGTCACAGCAATGCCAAACTTCAACTACATATCTGCTGGATTAAGATCTCATTGCTCTGAAAACAAACTGCTACACAGAAAGAAAATTTAATCACTATTTTGAATAACCTTACATTTCCTGTTGAAGTATTTGTCTCCTCTGTAGACCTAATAGTGTATGACCAACAGACAACTTGAAATTTTAAGCCAAAGCAATTTAAGAAACCTTCATAAAATGCCACAATAGATTTTTCATGTTTATATCTATTTGAATATATCTACCTTATAATTGGTTTGCGCTCTTTTTCTGATAATCACACACTTCTGATATCTCCATGCAACGACCCTATGCCTTTATTGGAAATGTCCGGACATGACTAGCTGCTGTTCACTGCTGCACTTATAATGATATTATTTTTACTTATTTACCCACAGAGAACATATGATATTATCCTGCAAAGGTATGTTTATATAGGACCGAGATAATGGTGGAATGATTGAAGCAGGAAGAACCCTCACACAGCTCCAGTAACTTGTTAAAGATCTGGGTGAAGATGGGCGTCAGTTGGTCAGTGCATTCTTTCAGGCAGATGGATAAAACACCATTAGGTCCTGGAGCTTTTTTGGTCTTCTGGTGCTCAAAGAGCCTGTTTGTCTTCCTCAGTGAGCTGTTGTGCAGGCAGAGGGTCAGAGGGGAAGGGGTTCTAGACGCTGGAAGAAGCTGACATCCCACCTACATGAAAAATTGGGGCAAAGATTCTAAGCGATTTTGTGCTTCGTTTGTGCTGGTTTGTGCCATCAAAAATTTCGTTTCTGCTGATATAAATTCTAAGATATAACTTTTAATTTTGGGTGATGACGAAATCATCCGCCTAGCTTGCTCCAAAATTAACTTGAGTGGTCCCATTCTTCAGTGCTTCATTTGTGCTGCTATATTTTCCGAGATATTATTAGTTTTAATTTTGTTCGTGGACATTATTAGGTATTATAAAAGCTGTTAAAAATATGAATATTAAGTTATAACAGATGCAGACCATAAACATCATCAGTTCGGGTCAGGGCATGTGCAGGCTGCAGCCAGTGTTGCCAGATTGGGTGGGTTTCCGCCCAATTTGTAATCTGGGTTTTTCCAAAATCAAGATTACCCAGATTGAGAAAAAAAAATTCTTCAACTTGCTTCTCCAAAACATGTTGATCCCCATACCAAAACTCTAAGAACTGTAACTTCAAAGCTGCCTTTCTTCTAAATGAATCAAACCTTTCCTAATCCTTCCTGACTTCTTCAAAAATAAAATTCTTTGAGGGAGACAATGCTTTCTGTCCTAAAACAAATTTAAATAATAGTCTGTAATTTCATTAATATGTTAGGTAAAGGTCTCACCAGGTACTCTGGCTTCCTCCCACAGTCCAAAAACATGCCTGTTAGGTTAATTGGTCTCTCTAAATGAGTGTGTGCTCGGTTGCTTGAGTGTTGCCCTGCGATAGACTGGCGACCTGTCCAGGATGTACCCCGCCTCTCGCCCATGGAGAGAGGCTGGAGATAGGCACCAGCTTCCCCGCGACCCACTATGGAATAAGTAGTATAGAAAATCACTGACTGATGACTGTTAGGTAAAGTCTCTAAAACAGCTAAATGATGCAACAAAGGCAACGAGATTATTAATAATAAGTCAATGACCACTGTAAAAGCAAGAGCCAGTGTAAAGATTCAGACATGTATCGAACCTTGTCCTCCTTCCTTGGCAAAAACAGAACACTTTGAGGGACCCAATGCAATCTGTCCCAAAAATGTTTAAAATTATATTCTTTAATGTCATTAATAACCAAGGTGTAGGTTTCAAAATAGCTAAACAATGCCACAAAGATGAAGCAACAAGATTATTATTAAGTAAGCTACCCCTATAATAAATTCATGTCAAAAGGCAATGCCACTTATTTAACTTACCCTCCATCAGCCCAAACAAAACCTTCCCAGTTTTTTTCATAATCTCCATGGAATCTCCCATATTCAATTCAGTTTATTTATATAGCGCCAATTTACAACACATGTTGTCTCAAGGCACTTCACAAAAGTCAGGTACATACATTCCAATTAATCCTAACCATTGAACAGTGCAGTCAGATTCAGTTATTTATTCAAATTGGATAAAAAGTTTTTCTAAGGAAACCCAGCAGATTGCATCGAGTCAGAGATTTGTACCAGTCACTCCTCCTGGATGAGCTTGTAGAGACAGTGGACAGTCACTGACGTTGACTTTGCAGCAATCCTTTGTTATGATTATTAATCTGAGAATATTATTTAATATTTAAATATTTTATCAAATAATATTTCGGTCTGTTAAGGGTTGTCCTGTGAATACCAGCCCAGTAAGGCAATGGTATTAGGACAAAATAGAAAGGTGTGAGATGAGCTCTGACATTATTGAACAGCATAAACTCTGCACACACATGGAATGAATTCACACAATTTCTTGAAATACAAGAATTTATTAACAAAAATAAGTCAACTCAAAGTCAAAACATATTTCAATCAACAAACTCTTTACTAAACTAGAATAATCCAACTAAACTACCAAGCTGAATTAAAGAATAATGAAGACTAATGCGATATGTACAATATAAACAAGTTGATTAAAGATGATTGAAAACCATGATCGAAAGAGTGATGCAATATTACCATGCAATGTTATTTATGTTTGAGAACCAAGGATTATCTTGAAGAATCTGGAAATGAAGTTAAGTTAGTCTTGGAACCAACTTAGGCAATAATCAGCAAACGTTTAGACAACCATAATTCTCCAACCATTCACAATGCAAGATCAGATAAAATATTATTTTAATAAAATAATGTTTTAAAAAATGATCTGCTGAATACAACCAGCCTTCTGGATGAATTCTCAACGGCGTCTAATTAGCTGCTTTTATTTACTAAAATAATATTTAAAGAAATATTATTAAGGCAGCATTTTGGAAAAGAGCCAAATATTTCTGGAGAAATGGGGCTTAATGGTGTTTACTTAGTTATCAAATTCAGTAAAATTGTGTTTAGGGACTATTATTCACAAGCTTGAAAACTAACAGCCTTTCTGTTAAATACGCGTTAGTAGCAAGCAGGTGTTCTTACCGGTTAGCAGTTGAGCTAACAAAAGAAGCTGATAGCTTAGTACCAGAATCAAACACATACCTTTAAAATACCAGTGTTAATAAAAGGGTTAAAATGCATAAGCGCGGACGGCACGTTATGAGCAATCTTCTGTGTTTAAAATCTCCCTTTAAATAAAGTTTGTCTTAACTTTAAAAACACACAAACAAAGAACACAACCTGAACACATGTGCTGCAGACATTCTGCTAAAACCAAGATAGTTGAGTTCAACACAAACAAAACCAAACTTCATAAAATGAAAAATGCTTAGATCATTTCAATCTAAATCTTTCTATTATTGTTCTGCCCAAACCTAACCTCTGACCATGCTGAGGAGTAGCTGTCCGGGGCGGCGAAGAAGTTTGAAGAGAGCATCCACAGTGAATAATGGTTAGCTACAGCTAACCTCCTTAGCTGCGGAGGAGTTTGAAGGTGCAGCCGCTCTGTCGGGCCCACGAAACTGCACGTTACCATGGTGATGCGGCCTCCGTCGTCCTTCCTTGGGAAAATGCTGCACTCGGCGTTGTGCTAGGAACTCTGGAAACAGTTCGCTTCTGCAGATCTCAGAGAGAACAGTCAACCCCGTTCATGAATGAAAATCACCGGATACGCAGACAGTAATTCATTTCTACTTATCTTGTGCATATGATCGCATGATCTTATGACACCCTTGGATCCAGTTGAAGAGTTTATGTCTGTTTGCCAGCAAAGAGACATTAGTGCGCAGGGCCTCCCCTATCCTGGTCCGGCAGAGGAGCAGTAGAAAGAGATCGGACCATTGGAAAGGGGGTGCTTTTATACAGCCAGTGGCATCATGGGAAGTCCGCTGCTACCCCCCTTTCCTCAGTTGCTGGAAGTCAGTTAAATGCAATTTATTTTGAAAGTTCCAGAAAAGTTTGTACCGGAGTTTTAATGTTTCCATGGCTGTGGGTCCCAACACCCTCATACTGAGCATGCATGTAGTGACAGCGGAGAGGGAAAAACTCCCTTTTAACAGGAAGAAACCTCCAGCAGAACCAGGCTCAGTGTGAGCAGCCATCTGCCACGACCAACTGGGGGTTTGAGAGAACAGAGCAGAGACACATAAAGAATACAGAAGCACTGATCCAGGAGTACATTCTATGGGAAGGAAAAGTAAATGTTAGTGGATGTAGCTCCTTTAGTTGTTTCACCTAGAAAGAAAGAACAGATTAACTTTGAGCTAGTTTTCAAGTTTAGAGTCTGAAAGAGAGCACATAGAGTTAGTCACAGTAAAAGCTCAGTCTATTGCTATATCTAGGAGAGAGAAAGGGTTAAACACTGAAAGACAGGGCCAAGTGGATCATCTGTAGAAGGTGAGCATTAAGTTGTTGCCAGCAGAAGCTTGGATGATGCCCTTCTCCAGAAAGGTGTCACAGTTAGACATAGAGTCAGGCCAGGTGTAGCTTCTAGGAAGAGAAAAGAGAGAGAACATAAAGTGAAAAACTGAAATAACAGCAAATAATGCAAAATTGGAGAGTAGTGTGAGAATGTAGCGAAGAGGGTTAAAGTGGTCATTATGTCCTGCAGCAGCCTTAGCCTATAGCAGCATAACTATAGAGATAGTTTCCGTTTATTTATTTATATAGCGTTTATGTACAACAATGTCGTCTCAAGGCACCCCACAAAGGGTCCGGAACGGCGCGGGGCCGCCGGGGAGGCCAGACCAAACCACCGAGTGCCAGAGCCTGGCCACCCCAGAACGGGCTATATGTAGGGGCACTAAGTAAAATAATAAACTGATAAAGTTTGTCCATCTAGAGCCCACTGATGGCCATTGTTATACTAAAAACCACAAGGATCGGCATTCCTCTCTCTGTCAGACTGATTATAACCATTGGAAAAGAGAAGGGGTCATACAGGTAGCACCTAAATATTTTAAACCATTTGTTTACCAAATTTGATTTATCTGTCATTGTTTTAGGAAGTTTTTTGACCCACATGCAGAAACTACCAGGAGACTAATACGTTTTTAGGATGTTTATTTAAAGCACATCATAAGCTTCATCAGAAGAGAACCTCGACAGTTCGGTCATGTCATCGTTTTGGGGAAATTTCTGACCCACATGCAGGAAGACCCTCAGGAGTGAAAAGATCAGTTAAAAGGTTTATTGTACAATGAATTGTTATGAACAAGAAATCAGGTCCAGAGAGAAACAGCAACGCGGGGAGACTGGGAGCTCGGTAACAGAAACGAAGGTAAGTAGGAGAAGTTGGTAGATGAGGATAAACAATGAGAGGCTTATTGGGTGTTTGGAGAAGGATCCGCCAAGCGGGGGGAGAACGAGAGGTCTGTGAGGAATGAAGGCAGTGAGAGATGTTGATGTTGTGAGAGAATGATTTGTGGTCTGCTTGCCTGCAGCGGAGGTGCAATCCAGTGGGCTCGGATGGCTGCGATGCTGGGCGGACAGGTAGTGCAGTAAAGAGGAAGCCAGTCGCCGAAGTAGTGATCCAGAGTGCACAGGAAGCTTGGAACGGAAAAGGTGAGTCCACAAATGATCATCATAGTCTGGGCTGGTATGAGGAAACCCTTGAAGAGGGGAGACACAAAAACGAAGGTTAGTGGAGGGACAACACAAAAGGCTCAGGAGAAAGCTCAGGCTTGGCTCAGAGGTAGCTAGATACTAGAACGAATACTCAGAATAACAAGAGGTGGCTTTTTGTTACCAGTGACGAAGAGTGACTGGCTAACAGCCTCTTTATTCTGTCAGGCTGATTACAGTTGATGTGCTGCACCTGTGAAAAGGTGCAGCAGGAGGAGTGCTCAGCCAGCAGCAGACTGCAGGAGGCCCCCTGGTGGATAGCTGCAGGACAAAAACAGACAGGAACAGAACCAACAAACCCCAGATCCTGACAGGTCAGGCTCGCCACTAGGAGAGAGAACAGAGAGGATGAGAAGGGGTTCAGTGTAAGGAGAAAATAACCTGGGGGGGAAATGGCTTACTTCACTCCCGGACCGTGAGCTGATGTCGGATGTAGGAAGGTGGTCTTGTCTATTTGATGGCGGAGGAAGCAGTTTGTTGGAGGGCGGACAGGGTCTTGGCATGAGGAGTGAAATAGCTCAGAGTAGCGTAGGAGTCAGACTGAGATTCGGGAGCATGGAATCCAGGAGACAGAGTCCGGGCTTGCTGTGTTGGAAGCAACAAAGAGGAAACAACAGCCAGGACTTTGGGAGGCACATTCAGAAAAGGGGAGAACTTAAGGTTAGAGCGATTACAAAACTCAAATTAAAGCTGCAAGCAGCATTGGGCGGCCCTCGAAGCCAAGCTCTGCTCGGCTTGTGTAGCGACCGCGGGAGCCTGGCACTGCCTCCTCCAAGCCACCAAGGAGCCCGCCGCTTGATTCTGCACGTTCCCACTAAATGGCGCTGCGAGCCACCTTTCATCCATTGTTGGGTCATGTTCAGTTCTGCTCTGGTAAGAAATGTTCCAAATTTGGCTGAAATACAACCTTCCTGATGGAAGCTGCACTCAGTTGTTTGTTAGTGGGCGGGGATAAATTAATGTCGTCAGTCGATTGTGTCAACATGTCCAGCATTGATCCATGATGATGTATATTAAATTTCAAGTGGATCTGATGATGTATGAAGGAGATAGAGCACTTGTAATGTCCTACGGGGCGCTGTTGATCCAAATTTCAATGTAATCTAATAGAGGTGTTTAGGGGCTGACAAAGATAAACCATATTCAGTTTGGAGTAAATTGGAACATGCATGTGTAATTTAGAGCCAAACGTATGGCCATGGCGTGACATCAGACTTCGCCACGCCGCCACAGCCACACCCTCTAGGCAAACCAGTAGTACTGGAGACCAAGTTAGACCATCGTGTTATCTGTCATTGGAGAGAGTTTCATGTTGATTAGATGAAGGAGATGAAATATGGCCCAAATTAAGTGAAACATTACATTTCCTGTTCTCAGGGGGCGGGGCTTCAATGATGTCAGCAGTTGACCATTGAATATTGTTCCAGTCATCAAATGGAAACTATAACAGTTTCGTGTTTCATAGCGAGAAGTCAGATTTTGAGACTTAGCCATGCCCACATACTTTCATGTAGCAAAAAGCTTTTGATAACTTTTGATCCCCAGTGCCTTAAGACTATACTCATTGATTTCAAAGTCTGTAAGTCAAAAGCTGTAGGAGAGAAAATGGCGCCTTTGATCCAAAATGGCCGACTTCCTGTGGGGTTTGGACAATGGGTCCAAGAGACTTTTTTGTAGGTCCTGATAAGTTACAAAAGTGTATTGAATTTCATAAACCTCAGACACAGCATGCCTTGGGGCTGGTTGTTTTAGTGCTCCTAGAGGGCGCTGTGCAGCAATTAGGCCACGCCCACCGATTTTTCACTGGAAATCTTTAGGGGGCTGGACCAGTATCAATCATATTGAGTTTGGTGGCGATTGGCTTAGAAATGTGGAAATCACAGGCAAACGTAAGGCCATGGCGTGACGTCTCTCCTCACCACGCCGCCACGGCCACACCCTCCCGCGTAAAGTCTCTGTGTTCTAAATCAACTTAGACCATCTTGTTATCTGTCACTGGGGACAGTTTGGTGTTGATTATGTGACGGGGGTGAAATTTGGACCTTTCACAGTAAAGCATGACACGACACTTCCTGTTCTCAGGGGGCAGGGCTTAGATGATGGCAGGATCTGACCATTGAATATTGTTTGGGGCCAGATGTGGATCAATAGCAGAATGTTTTGTGTGTCTGCGACTTTCCTTGTAAGAGCTATAACAATTTCAAATTTTTTCGGCGAGTTGTCAAACTTTGAGGCCTGGCTTTGCCCCCTCAGCATGCTCAAAAAGTCACAATTTTGATAACTTTAGATCCCCCATCCCTTCTGAGTAAACTGACCAAATTTCAAGGCGATCAATCAAAATCTCTAGGAGAGGCTTGATCAAATACAGAGGCTATAAACAGCAAAAATAGGGTCAAAATTGAAACTTCAATCCAAGAAGGCCGACTTCCTGTTTGGTGTAGGACATGGGTGCAAGAGTTTTAAGTAGTTCTTGGGGAATTCTACAAGTGTACCAAATTTCATAACTGTACGGTAAAGCAAGGTCAATGCGGAGGTTGTTTTGAAAATTTCAGGGGGTCGCTGTTGAGCCATTTTTATTGCGACTTTTGCGAAACCTTTAAAATACCTAAATTTTCACCATGACTGATGGCTCCGCCAAATTTGCTGACTTTTTGAATATGTTAAAGCCGCGAAAATGGCAATTCATTTATTGCCTGAATAATAATAATAAACGGAGCAATTACAATAGGCCTTCGCAGCGCTTTGCTGCTCGTACAATAGGCCTTTGCAGCGCTTTGCTTCTCGGGCCTAATAATCGGTACAAGGCTCAGAGGGCTAGAGGTACCACTAGGGTTGACACTCAGGCATCGAATGATTCACAGCCTACTCCTTATATGCTCCCTTGATGAGCCTGATCCCTCACAGCTGTGAGGGAAGGAGGCAGCACAGCTCCGCCCTCCAACAGAACCTGCAATGAAAAAGCAAAAGAAAAGGCAGCACAACCCAGATCCTGACATTATAATTATTTGGCCCTTCTCCTATCCATTTACCTACTAATAAAGCCTTATCTTTACTCCAATTTACTTTGGATGAAGAACAATCAATAGAACATTCAACCAAAACATTCAATAATCTCTGTTAAAATGAGAACATCTGAGTTTCCTGTTATAACCACAACAATGTCATCAGCATATGCAGAAAGCTTAAAAGGTGAAGAAACTTCATTCAGTTTTACCCCCCATAACCTTTTTCTAATTTTGCATAACAAATGTTCAATTCTTAAAGAATACAACATACCTGACATTGCACAACCTTGTCGATTACCTCTCTTTACATTAAAAGGAGCACTTAAACCGCCATTGACCTTTAAAACACTCCCAATGTCACAATAGAGGGTTTTAATCATGGCAATGAAATAAGAGGATAAACAAAAAGCCTTCAAAGTATTCCATAGTATTGGTGCTACACCCTATCAAATGCCTTTTCTTGGTTGAGGGAAATCAGACCAAGGTTTATTCCCAATAAATTAGAGATGTCAAAATAGTCTTGAATTAATGATATATTATCCCTTATTATATGCCAGGGATGCAGTAAGACTGTTTAACATGGATAACTTCAATGACTTTTCTCAATCTGCATGCCATACCCTTTGAGGTGCGAGAAGCTAAACTGCTGTAGTCAGAGAGACTAAAAGACCAGTTCTCTGCAAACAACACCACATCTGTCTGGAGGGGGTTCAGACAGATCACAAACTATAAACCCAAAGCCCCCCACTCCATCAACGACTCTCGGACAAGCTCTTCCAGCTGAGCGTGCCTGACTCCACCTGAAGGTGGATTACAAACTTCCTGATAGACAGGAAGCAGCACATGAAGCTGGAAAAACACATCTCTGATCCCAGGACCATCTGCACCAATTCTCCTCATGGCTGTGGTCTTTCCCTCTGCTCTTCTCCCTGTACACCAACAGATGCACCTCCAGTCACCAGTCCGTCAAGCTCCTGAAGTTTGTGGATGATACCACCCTCATTGGGCTCATCTCTGGGGGGGATGAGTCTGCCTACAGGAGGAATATTGACCATCTGGTGTCCTGGTGCAGCCAGAACAGTCTGGAGATCAATGCTCTGAAAACAGTGAAGATGATCATGGACTTCAGAAAGAACATAACCCCACCCACCCCCATCATCCTGTGCGACTCTCTAGTCGCCATTATTGACTCCTTTCGTTTCCTGGGCATCATCATACCTCAGGATCTCAAGTGGGAGATGAACATCACCTCCCTCACTAAAACACTCAGCAGGAAATGTACTTGCTGCAACACCTGAAGAAGTTCAGCTGCCAAAGACAATGATGGTGCACTTCTAATCCGCCATCATTGAGTCCATCCTCACCTTCTACATCATCATCTAGTACGCTGCTGCCACCATTAGGGATAAATAGGTCAGGCTGCATCGTATCATTTGCTCTGTAGAGAGGGTGATTGGCTGCAGTCTTCCTTCCGCTCAGGAACTGTATGCCTCCAGGACTCAGAGGCAAGCAGGAAAGATTAAAGCTGACCCCTCCCACCCTGGTCACAAACCGTTTCAGACTCTCCTCTCTGGCAGGAGGTTGCGGTCCATCACAGGGACCAAAACCTCTCGACACAGAAACAACTTCTTCCCGCTTAATGCTAGCCTCATTAACAAGGCCCTGGTCCCCCACTAACACTTTCCCCTTGCAAAGAGTATGAATATTTCAGCACATGTAAATACCATTTCATTTAGTTCTATATTGTTGTTACTGTAGATTTTTAATATTTGCCGCAGTGCTCTATTTTTCTCATAATATTCCTACACAACTTGTTTTTGTTTTTAATTACATATTTCCAAATTTATTTATGTCAGCTGTATGTTTGCCTATGTGCTACACATAGGCATACCTTACCACCAAAGCAAATTCCTCGTATATGTAAAACACTACTTGGCAATGAAGGTTTTTCTGATTCTGATCTCCAGTTTTCTATTTCAAAAAGACTCCTTCATTGAGAAGAAGAGTGAGCACAGCACTGTGACTGCTGGGGAGTAGTTTCCGTCTGGCTACACTCTCATTGAGAACTTCTAACAGATCTTCAGCCAACATGGACCAGCATGATTTGTAAAACTCCACAGGCAAGCTTCTATGGCTGTAGCTTTACCATTTGTCCATACTCAACAGTGCCTCCTACAGTTCCTTTGGGGTAAAGTGTGCTCCAAAAACAGTTTCTTGCTCTGAAATCTTTGGCTAGTTGTTAAGGGTTCCCTAACAACTTGCCATAGATCTATGTTGGTTCTGTCAGTTCTTCTCCATCTTCAGACTGAATACAGAGGATGAGTCAATTTTGTCCATTTTTCTTCTCCAAACTGAAGAATTTAGAGGGAGCATCCTTTTTAGAAATACTTTGAAACCATAAATGGATCATAGCACCCTGTGTTCGGACCCTCAGCAGATGAGCCAACGCATTTTGTTCATTTTTGAGTACCTGAAAATGGTCTCACTTTCCTGTGGACTTACTAACATTCTGGAGATCCACTATATCGGTCTCTAATTACTCAATAGATTTCACTATTTCCCTCATGTCAGTGTGAGTGTATTGAATACAGAACTGCTGAATTTTAATTTTTACCAACATCACACCAATGCTATAGAGAAAAAAACTGATGTTTCCTAGTTCTCCATTGCTTCTAAAAAAAAAACACTCTTTTGAAACAACCATCATTTAATAAAACAGTATTTAAATGCCAATCTGAAATCTTAGGTTTCATTTTATTTATGAACACATTTCCTAAAATCATACTATGATCACAAGTTGCATGATCTAAATATCTGCAAATGATGACCAAAACAGTAAAACCTTTGTAATCTCGCTAAAGAAATATAATTCTCACAGTGAGCCCATGAATATTGTCTACTTTTCCCATGTTTGGAATGCCACACATCCACCAGATCATAAGTCTCAATAATACGTTTCCACATCCTCCTTGAATGTAAATGTGGCTCCAAATGATTTCTATCTAAATCATCAACTGTGCCATTAAAGTCACCTCCGAATATCAGGTAATCTGTTGACACACAACTCGAGAATGGGTTGATAATTTATCTAAAAAAGTACATTGTTCATTTGAAGTCACTGTGGCATACACATTTAATAAAGTTAATTTTATGTTTCTGTACTTCCGTACAACGCTTTTAACAATCTTCCAGATATGACATCTTCAGCTTCAATAGAAACTGGAAGAAAGTTTCTTGAGAAAAGAATCACTACTGCGCATCCTGCGAGGTTTTATGACTCAGAACAACGTTGCCATCCCATTCTTCTGCTCAACTTCATTATCAGCACTGATGACCTTCTTTAACAAAAGCTATATCAATGCATTTGGATTTTAGAAGTTTATTATACAAAGCTCTTTTTTCATATTCCTTGCTCCATTGGGATTTAAAGATGAGATTTTAAAGCTACTCATGGCCACACAAAAAAAAATCCATAATAGAAAAAAACAGCATATTGTCTGCTGTTTTTTAACTCTCCGATGCACTATTTAATTTAAGTTTCTCCATCAGTTTTCGAAGTCTGTACATTTCAGTGTCCCTGAATTCATCAGCAGTTCTTCGATAATCAACCATTTAGCTGAATCAACAAATAAATAAGGGAAACAACCATCAACAGCAACATCCTTTTGCCCTTTGGTCAGTTCCAAAATGCTTCTGACCTGTTCATGACTGTAGACATTAGCTGTCTGTCCATCAAGGATAGAGGAATCAGAAGACACTATATCACTCTCAGAATCAGATAAAGTATCTTATTCACTCTGTCTTTCACCCTTCTTCTGTCTTTATCTTTTTGACTTTGCTCTCTTAGATTCTTCGGGTTTTATTCTTAGTAATTGGTACTTTCAAAAACTCTTTTATCAACCCTAACAATTAGATCATCAACATCCATTTCCTTTTGCGCTTCTTCTGGTGTAGACGTTTGGCTCACTTCCTCTCAAACTAGCAGAAGTACAGACAGCTTCACTATTTTTCTGATTTCTTAGTTCCCTCTCTGAAACATTGGACTCTCTTTGCTCCCTCTCTTGAAACCCCTTCCCTAAATTATCTGCAGATGTTCCTTCTCCTACATTTTTAATAACCTGCACAAATTCAGTCTCTTTCTGAACCTTTTCAATGCAATTGAGGACTAAATGCCCTTCCTGATTGCACTCAAAACATTTATTCGTGTCTTGTTGCGAAAACAGTGTAATCAAACCCATAATCAACTCTAAACTTCATTACTATGTTTAACTCCTCATTGTCATTTTTTGGAATGATATAGACTTATCTTCTGAATGAAAAAATGTGCTTCAACTTAGCTGATCTGCAACCCGATGGGAGCATTTTCATTGCTGACACAATCTGACCATGATGCGACAAATCCTTCAACTAAATATCATCGCTGATGAAAGGTGACTAGTTAGACAGGATGATTTTTTTTTTGCCAGGTTTACAATAAGGAAGACAATAGTGTGCGTGTTTCTCAGAACGAACCCCCTCTCAACTATGCTATTCACCTTGTCAGTAGAGCCCAGAAACATAACAACTGCACTATTTATCTTGGAAGCTGCTTTCACACTTTTGCATCCAACAACCTCCCCTACAGCCAAACTACACTCTTAAACCAAACAATCCATGCCAACCGGTAATTTAATACCGTGTTGATGGGAAAGACTCCTGGTCATCACACCCAGTTAAATGCTTGGTGCTGCTGAGAAGAATGCCAAAGAAACACCAGTGAAAGAAAGTTGTTTAAACATAGAGAAAAGTGAAACACCGCTGTGAGTTAAACTCTGTCAAAGTTTTCACAAAACTCACATTCGTTCTCATGCAACAGATGCTCACGCATACACACGCAAATAAAAGAAAGAAAGACATTACAACTTTTATTTATGTTACATTAGAACACAGTATTGGTACACAAATCAACCCATAACCAGAACCATGTACAACTGAAAGTAAAAATATAAAAAATTAAAAGCTCAAAAATTCAAGATCAAGGAACCATCAAGTGGGCATAAAACCTTTTTCATATCCCAGCAGGCCTCAAAGGAGCTCAGATTCTGTGTGAGAGTATAAAATGTATGTTCAACTTTCAGTCTAGCTTTCAGTGAACCTTTAAAACACTGAAGCACATCAGTCCAGCCATGACCACACATCTTTTTTTTCCTGGTCTTCCAGATGGCCAACTTTGCCACACCAAAGATAACATTAATTAATACTACAGACTGCTTTGTTTTGATTGCATAGCGTGGTCCAAAGATAAAAAGAGGTGAGGAAAATGTCTCACCAAATGCTTTCACCCATTTGCTTAAAACTTCAAAGAGAGCAGATTATCTTGAACAAGAAAGAAACAAATACTGTAAGATTTTTTTCTGATCACAGAAAGGACAACCTCCTGGAGTTTTAAAGGTCAAGAGCAGCTGACTCTCCTCCTGCCATCCGTCCGTCAAAGGACTAGCTGAAAGAGAGAGGAATACATTCTCATACTCATCGTCATCACTCCATTGGTCAGATAGAGTATGATTATCAACAAAGGCCCTCAATGGCACAGACAAGGAATTCCAGACTTCCTCAATGATTCTCTCCGTAACTCTCCAGGACTTGACAGACATAATGTCCCTCAACCTCTTCAGTGTGGTTTAAAAAAGATGACCCAACAATACCAGTCTCAATAAATGTGGTCCTCACTGACGCTGAGGCAATCATCGGACTAGAGAGGAAGTTATTAAAAAACAAGGATTCCTCAAAAAGCCAATTATCTGGTCTCGAAACTTGAACCCACTCAACCTTCAGAGTCTGCCAGGCATCCATTACAGCAATGTAAAAAACAAGTGATCCCAGTGAGGTCAGCTTCAGTAGATTTCAGAAGAAAAAGTTACTTATCGAGTCCAAAACAACCAGCCTTTCGCAGAAGCAGCTGTGCAGGACCCAGTGAAGGTCACGGCTATAAAGCAGTTTTGAGCAGTTTGCAGTTTGAACGCTGCTATTCTGGCTGAAATGCAATCTGAAATGCAACGCTCCCCCCAAAAATTCCTAAAGTTGTTTTTTTTCCACGTCTTGCCCAAGCAAACATGCCTCAGTCTTATTCCAGTTCATTTTTGCTAAGGAGGCATTTTCATAAAGATCAATACATTCCCTGAGTTCCTGGACACCCTTCTGATCCTGAATGAAAACGCAAACATCATCAGCATATGCTGACACAGTGGTGGAGGGTAACACAAACCCAAATAATATAAACCCATTTAACCTCCTTCACAGCCTAATGAGTAAGGGTTCTATAGCTATACTGCACAACTGACCAGAGAAGGGGCAGCCCCGTCTGATTCCTCTCCCAATAGCGATCGGACAGGTCAGCCCACCACCTGCCTTTATCACGCAATACGCTTAAGTGTACAGCAGTTTTGTCCATTCCACAAACCCTTCACCAACCCCAAAAGCCTTAAAACAGGAAAAAACCCTGATCTACTGGATCAAAGACTTGATCAAGTCCTGATCAATAGAAATAGGACCAGTGTTGACTCTGTACAAATTACATAAATCAAACACATCCCTCAAAAGAAAATAAATGATCAAACATAGACCTATCTGGGATGCAGTAAGACTGATTGGAAGCTTCTAAATTGTCAATGAATAATTTCAGTCTGTTTTAAAATAATACTTTAAAGAGAATCTTATAGTCTCTACATAAAAGAGCCACTAGCCTCCAGTTTTCCAAAAGAGCAAAATCACCTTTTTTTGGCAGCTGTGACAACACTGCATGTCTTGAAATGGCTGGCAGTATCCCCTTGATCAAAGCCTCTTTAAAAACCACCAAGAGATCCAGGTCTCAAGAAATTTCAAAAATGTTTCAAAAAGTCTGCTGGGAAACCATCTATTCCAGGTGCTTTACCAGACGCCATCCGAAACACAGCAGTTGAAAGTTCCATGGATAGATCAGAGTTCAGTGCCTCTTGACACTCCATGCTCAGCTGGGGTAGCCCCTGGAGAAGCTCTGAAACAGAATCCTCATTACAAGGTTCAGCACTGAGCTTGGCTGATGGCCGCTCACACTGAGCCTGGTTCTGCTGGAGGTTTCTTCCTGTTAAAAGGGAGTTTTTCTCTCCACTGTCGCTACATGCATGCTCAGTATGAGGGATTGTTGCAAAGTGAATGCAAGCGACTGTCCAACGTTTCTACATGCTCATCCGGGAGGAGTGAATGCTGCAAGTCACTGACTAGATGCAATCTGCTGGGTTTCCTTTGGTTAAAACTTTTAACCAATTTGAACAATAAATTGAATCCGACTGCACTGTTTGATAGTTGGGATTAATTGGAATGTATGTACCCGACTTAAAATCTGTATGATTCGAATGAATTGAATTTGTGAAGTGCCTTGGGACGACATGTGTTGTGAATTGGTGCTATATGTAAATAAAATTGAATCAACCAGATCGGAATTATTAAGCATGTTAGACAGAAAAAGAGAGGAATGATGGTGAGGTTCCTCTCCATTTCTGTCAAAAGTATAATCAATGTAGCAGTTCCAGTCTCCAAACATTACAGTGCATCCTTCTGAATCAAAGATTCTTAATATATCTTCCAGATATTTAAATAAATCTTTCCACACTCAGAATCAGCTTTATTCCCATGTTTGTACAGACAAACAAGGAATTTGACTCCGCTACACTTTGCTCTCAATGAATTATTTTCTTTACATATATATAATAATGGAAATGGAAAATATATTTTTAAATTTACATATATACAGAATTGACTTTGCAATAGAATATAATGTGATATCAGTCCAAGTATGCATGGTTTTGTTCTGGAACTCTGACTGTCAAGTGTTCATCAGAGAAACAGCCTGGGGGAAGAAACTGTCTCTGTGCCAGCTGGTTTTTGCAGACAGTGCTCTGTAGCGCCACCTGAAGGTAGAAGTCTAAACAGTTTGTGTGCTGGTTGTGTGGGGTCTGCAGAGATTTTAGCAGCTATTTTCCTGACCATAGACCTGTATAAGTCCTGGATGGAGGGAAGGTCAGCCCTGATTATTCTCTCTGCAGACCTGATTGTTTGTTGCAGTCTGGACCTGTCCTGTTTGATGGATGAGCCAAACCACACTGAGATGGACGAAGACAGGATAGACTGAATTATGGCAGTGTAGAAGATGACCAGCAGCTCCTGTGGAAGGTTGTACTTCTTGAGTTGAACAGTCTCTGCAGTGGCTTCTTCTGAACAGTGTCTATGTGTGAGGACCATCTCAGGTTTCGATAAATGGTGGTTCCTAGGAACCGGAAGTGGTCCACAATAGATACACCTTTAAATAAACCTGTTCAGAACCTTGGTTTGGTGCATAAATATTAACAAGGTTTACTCTAGAGTGTCCTATTTTTACTTTTACCAAAAGAGCCCTGTCCTTCACAATTTCTAACCTTGTCGGAATATTTACATTTAAAGTTGAAGAGAATAAAACAGCCATTCTGGCACTAATATTTGATCCGTGACTGAGGAGATATTACCCTCCCCACCACAACCCCCAGTCTATTTCATCTGACTGATCACTGTGAGTTTCTTGTAGAAACAACACATCAACCTTTTTCTGTTTAATAATGTCATCCAACTAAGCCCCCTTCTGTGGATCTCTACCCCCATTCATATTTAAAGAAGCAACCCTTAAGCCCTGCATGTAAGGAAAAAAGACAGAAAGGAAGAAAAACAGGGAATAAACAGCAAAAATAAAACAACCAGTGATGATTGATCATGATGTGATTATTTAAAAACTTTTAAGGTTCAACCCACTCTCACTAGGTTGGATCACAAAACCTTGTTGTTTCACAAACACAACAACACCTTTATTCATACGCACACAATTTTGCCATGCCTGTTCACCAACTGCCAACAGCACCCGTTCCACTTTAACACCGGGCTGTGGCACTACTCTCAGTCTACGTCTTAACGATAGGTATAACATCCCTGAGGACGCCATCCCCACTCCCTTTCTTGCACTCACACACACACACACACTCTGCCTAAGCAGTTCCTGCACAACCACACACTAACAACTATGAATAATCATAAACATCTACAGAAAGAAAGAAAGAACAGCATATAACTCATGCTATATACTTAACCTAATGATTATCCCACCAATTCCTATTTTAATTTAAAACTCTAAATGCTTTGAATAAATCGAAGCCCTCAATATATTTGTAACAATGGATCTATTCCTGGGTGCTTACAGGTACAAATAAATCAAAACACACACACACACACGCACACACACGCACACACACACACACACACACACACACCCAACAGTCTGCCTGAAGCAACTGACTGGAGCCAACATGCCAGACAAAAGCAACCTGGTTATCAATCTTACTGTAATGTAAGAGGTGGAGTGTGCGCTTCTGACTAAAATGTTTTATGCCAAAAAGAGCCTCAGTCTAGCTTCGAGAAAGATGCCTAGTTGGCCAGCCGGAGTTGCAGTAAATTGGACAGTTAACCATACCATGGGTGCAGACAGATGGTCCCAATGATAAGATGTGATTATCCATGCAATCATAACTGTAAAGAATAAGACTACAATTGTGTAAAAGATGCTTATATAAGTACAAACACCTTTATAACTTACACCTTGCCAGTTGGTCCCAATTTTGTCAACAGAACTGCCTTAATTGTTTTTCACATGGACTGAAAAGTGTCAGAAAAAAATACATTTTAACTCATATTGACATGGTTGCCTAAGCCTGCTGTAAACTTCTCCACAACTTTATCCCTGACCTGTTTGGTGTGTTCCTTGGACTTCATGATCCTGTTTGCTTCCCAATATTCTCTTAACCAACCTCTGAGGACGTCACAGATCAGCTGTATTTGTACTGAGGTTAAATCAGGCAACTTCTGAAGGCAGTTGGTCGCACCCAAAGTAAATGGGGTTGAATACTTGCGCACTGCACTTTTCAGTTTATTTGTAAAAAATATTTGAAATTATGTATAATTTTCTTTCCACTATACAGTTGTATACCACTTTGTGTTGGTCTTTCACACAAAATTCCAATGAAATATATTTATGTTTGTGGTTGTAATGTGACAATATTTGGAAACGTTCAAGGGGTATGAATACTTTTACGAGCCACTGTATATGAACATAAAAAGTATGCATTTGGGGTCCTGTCCATCTTTGGTTTAAAATACTTATTCGAGCAAGTTTTCTCCAACATATACTTTATAAAGTCCAAATATTGCTCCCGCCACACAAATGAGAGCCCTGTGTGAAGGTCAAAGTCACATACGGCTAAAGCGATCTCCGGTTTGATAAAGTTGCAGGCAAGCATGGGGATACTGATACCAAGGGTAGCATACATCCCATCTTCAAACTCCAGTGCTGGAGTCCTCCCTGAGATAGGGAAGATCAGCATGGAGCTTCAGAAACAGAAGTCACATTAAACAGGTATGAACACCAGCATTTAATTGGCTATTACTTAAAATATAGAAAGTTTAGACAAGGGGTTGATGTTTTTATTGTATGTTAAGGTGCTTCGCTTGATTGCTGGCCGAGAAAGAAACCCGAAGAGGATGAGAGCACACTGAAATTGACTTATCAGAAAACTTTTCTAATCTTACATTTACTTTATTACATATTAAATGTTTAATTCACACATGCACACTGCGCTTCTGTGGCTGATATTCTATTGTTGTAACAGGGAAAATAACTTAAAAAAATATTATTTTAGAAGCTGTATCTTTTGCAGCTCCAAACAATTTTTTGTTTTTGGTGGAAGAGGAAGCAAAATGACTCTTTTTGTAATAAAGGTTGCTGACCCCTGGTATAGACCCTCCCATAGGGAAGAGACGTGGCGCGTCCCATGGGATCCAGGAAAAGCTCTCCCAGAGGTGGGAGTTGAATATGTCCCTGACCGAGAGCTACGCCACACCTTCCGAGCAGACCCTCACAATATGCCTGTGCCTGTCAAGTCTGTCCGGCTTCCTCCTCCTCCAACTCACCACCAGGTAGTGATTGGTGGAAAGCTTAGCCCTTCTCTTCACCCATGTGTCCAAGACATGCAGCCGAAGGTCTGAAGACACAACTAAAAGGCAACCATCAAAATTAGCCTAGGGTGTCCTGGTGGCAAGTGCATTTAAGAACTCCATTATGCTTGTTCTTTATGGACAATCCATAACTGGACAATCCATAACTGGCACAGAAGTCCAATGACGAAACACCATTCAGGTGCAAATAGGGAAGGCCATTCCTCCCAATCAAACATCTCCAGGTGTCGTTATTGTTTCCCACGTTGGCGTTAAAGTTCCCCAGCAGAATGACTGAGTCTCCGTGAGGGGCACCATTCCAGCACCCTTGACAGGGATGTCAAGAAGGCAATAGAAGAGAGTCCAAGCTCTGTCAAGAAGCTGGGTTCCAGAGCCCACACTGTGCATGGAGGTGATCTTGGCTATTTCTAGGAGATATTGCTCAACCTCCCGCACAACCTCTTTGTACTGGTCCCTCATGGTGCCCCTGCATGTAGTGGGCCCACTAGGGGATGGCCTCGTGTCTCTTATTTGGGCTTGGCCCTGCCTGGTCCCACAAGGAGTAACTTGGGCACCAGGTGCTCGCTGACAAACCTGGAGCCCAGGCCTGGTTCCAGGTTGGGGCCCCGGCTTCACCGTAACGGGAAACATCATATGCCACATTCTACTGGTCCTCATGAAACCTTCTGATGATTTATGCTATAATTCCAACAATTATAATAGTTGCATAGTTAATAATAACGTTACCTTGTACCTTGCCATAAAGCGACATATAGATGATTTACAATATTTCATTTTGCATTACTGAATAAAATTGAGTTTGCAAGTCAATAAGGTTTAACATCTAATTTCAAAATTAGGATTGCAGGCCAGAATTTTACCTTTATTTATGAAAAACATACATTTTTGATCACATGTTAATACATTTTTGAGAGAAAGATTATGTTTGCACTATACACCATTCTCTTACTTTATAGTACTTGGACACACAGCACTCACAGAAACTGTTACTTTACTTTTCAGTCATTTTTGTTTGTTTATCTATACTACTTTGTTTGAGAAGTAAACATTTGCTTTCACAGATTGTTTAAGTAGAGATAGCACTGCTAACAAAGAATAAGAAACTAAGGCAACTATCAAAGACATGCGTACAATAAAATGCTGAATGCATCTAACATTTTCGTTTCCAAGATTCATTTGCATGATAGAATGTAATACCACCTCATCACCTTTGGATTACTATTTATTGTGTAATCATTAAGGTAAAATATACTCTTTGAAAACCCACCAAACATCACCAACACTGAGGCAAATTTCGTATGGGTTAAGTTTGTCATATGAGTCCATGTGCCGGATGAAGCTTGGTCCTTTTGAAAAATAGTTTCTCTGTCTGAGACAACGAGGATTTACATTGAATGTGTCCCAGTGGACCAAAAACTCTCTTCAGATGTCTCTCACTTGACATAAAACCGTGTCGTCTGTCAAGCACTGATTTAATGTGTTTATAGTTTAGGACAAGCTGTAAATAAAAATCTTCTTCTCCTCCATGGGTTTGTGTCCTCCATTGTGTGGGTATTTCAGATGTCTCAGGCTAATTACATTATAAAACATTTTGCGGGCTTTCTCAAAAGAATCTCGCAAAAGTAAGTCTAGATCCATGTATTAATTATTTTTTTGTCCATGTACCTTGTGGGGCTCAGTACAGCACTAGTATTAGTAAATGTGAACATTTTAATAAAACCTGAGATGCATGCAATAATTTAGTTAATCTATCTCTATCTTAAATTAATGAATAAATACAAAAAATTAACAGAATTTTTATTTATTTATTATTTAATAAATATTTTTACTTCATGGTCATATGTTAATGAATGATTTTTATTTTATCTTTCTACCTTAAAATCAAAATCATTGTTGCTACAAAAGTGTTTTTCAAAATGATTTTGATGCATCAGGTGGTCTGCAGCTGAGTTTCTGTGCAGGTTAACCAGTTGGATGTTAGGGTTTATGTTATGAGACAGAGCAGCAATTAGCAAATATTTCATGCTGTACTCTGGAACAGGAAGCTAAAATGTAATTTATAAAAATTTCATTTTTATGTATGATTTTACCATATATTTGATTCAGGTTTTGATTCAGATTATTACGTAGAAAAGTATAATAATTTATGAACTTGTTCTGAAAAAAGAACAGTATCAATCGTTTCTTGAAAAGGTAATCATTAATTATTTTCTACTCGCTACAGAATGTCATGTGTGGGGCCCATATCAGATTATCTTGTTCCGGGCCCAGCTGTCAGCTGGCCTGATCACTCCTATAATACAGTTTATGCAGACGTTACCATTGCACTTGTCTCATACTGCAGTGGTATCCAACAAATAAGAACCCTGACAATGATCACAGGCAGTATGAGCATCTCGAAAAGAAAACACAGAGCTGGAGCAAAATGTGTAGAACAAAAATGGGTGCCCCAATGTGGAGGTGTCTTTATACCACTTTCTCATAAAAAACATTTTTAGATGTAAGGACATAATGATTATGTTAATTTGTAATCCTAGTGACTCAACCTCAAAATAACATTATCATGCATATTTTGTTAAATAAAATGTGAAAAGAAAATAAGTTAATATTTTAAGATGTTCAAAAACCCTTAAATTAATTCAAACAACCTAAACAACCTTTAAGCAGGTATCAAACATATTTTTCATTAAGCCCACATTTCTGTATTTAAAATGTTTTTTATTGGTCTGATGTCATATTCTAAATGTGTGTTTATTTAGCTGTATGCAGAAAATCATCATAATAAAGAGAATTAAAGGCTTGAAAACAGTATATGTGCGTCTGTAAGTAATTATTCTACATCATATGTTTCACTTAGTGAGGTGAGTTACTGAAATAAATGAACTATTCAATAACATTCTAAGTTATTGAAAATGACTGTAAAAATATCTGTCATATTGTACGTCTTTTGAGTTGGACCAAGGTGCAGACGGTAGCTCTATAGCAGCATGGTGAGTTAAAGGATTTTAATGGTAACAGAAAGCAAAAAATTGTATTACTTAAGGAGATCAGGACTTGGGGCATTGGTAAAAACCAACATGGAAATGGACTTGAGAATGGATTGCAGAGTGTCTGAGAGACTAATAAACTGAATGGAAATACAAGAAAGCCCAAAGCAAATATCTAACAAAGATCTAACAGAATAAAGGGTGGATATCAGACGCCCACAAAGAGCCCAAGAAAACCAAAACCAGGCCGAATTGGACAGGTGGAGCAGGGCCTTGGAAGGAGGGCAAAAAACAAAAACAGAACAGAGTTCAGTCAGGGAACTTAAGAATAAACTAGAAAACAAAAATTACAATCAAATAAGGAAAACTCCAAAAAAAACTAGTAGTGGGAAGTGAACCAAAGAAGACAAGACTTAGAGCACAATACAAGGAAAAAGTCCAAATAAGCTGAAACAGAAAATCAAAAGCTCAAAGGCCTCTAAATCATGGCAATATCAAGGATTTATGGTCACATTTTACTGATTGTGGTCCACTTATTTCCTGGGCCATCACAAACAATAACCCTTAATTTAGAATGACATTCAAAAAGACTAGCTATTGGAGGAATACTTATTATTTTGCCACTCGGGATATTGCCAACACTAACATTTTACTGGAGAGTAATGTCTTTGCTTCAGTTTAGCAGAATTCAGTTCCACCTTAGGGTTAGAATGAATACTACTTCACTATTTATGTTTGGTTTAAAAACATTAATAGTAAATGAACATAAAAAAACCTAACAAATACACAAACATGAAACAAGAAAAAAAAATAAAACGTAAGACAACAAGGAGAAAAAGTGGCCTTAATGTACCAAACTTAAAATCCTTCTTTTCTTAGGAATCTGAGTAAAAGTTTTCAGCATCTCTAAACATATGTCACACATCTAAATATGCACTGGATGCTTCTGATTTAGCTCCTTTCCTGAACTTGCCTCGCTTCCCTGTGGGATGTTCACTGTTGGGAATGTTTACAGAAGAGACAGCAACCACTGATGTCATGATTGCTGTACAGGAACTGAATGTACTTCAGCAGGTATGTACCCAAGGTGTACTGCTCCTTGGAGGTATAAGGGAATATGATTTTTTTCTCCTATGTTATCTGCATATTCTGTAATACATGGATATATTTTTCAGTTTACCAAAACATTCTTGAACAAAAGCTAAGAACAAATGAAGAAACAGAAAATGGAAATTGCAAGCCTAATGCCCTTATGAAACAAAAACATTGCAACATGTTGTGTAGTCAGTTAGTCATTTTCTACAGCTTCTTCCATAGTGAGGTGCGGGGGAGCTGGTGCCTATCTCCAGTACACAATGGGTGGGAGGCGGGGTACACCCTGGACAGATCGCCAGTTCATTGCAGATGGACTAGGCTCGCATATTGTATAATATAATCATATATAGTACATAATACATCCCCATATATGAGAAACTATACACTCACTGCAATATATGCGTGAACTATGTATGGCTGTATGTTAGTAAAAACATATATTCCAATGGAGACAATGTATGTGCTGCATTTTAACAGGCAGTAGTTTTATTGAAACGGTAATTAATTATAATATTACATGACTTAACATAGGCAGTCATCTTAATGTGCAGTATATCTTGAGATCTTATAAATAAATATTTTTCCTCCACTGGTTCTTTACAGGGTTGTGTTTTCTCTCTCTTATTGTATATCCTGTACACCAATGACTGTGGAAGCCATTTTACAGGCCGGCATATTTTAAAGTTTGTAGATGACACAGTTATTGTCATCCTGTTATAGGGAAAGGATGATTTACCTGGTCACGTAGTGGAGGATTTTATAATGTGGTGTGACAACCCCTATTTAAAGGTAAATGTCACCAAAATCAAAGATCTGTGTATAGATTGTAGGAAAATTTTCAGTCCACCACTTTTAGTTCTTATTAAAGGAGAATCAGTGAAGCGTGTTCAGCTTTACAAGTATTTGGGTGTTGCCATCGACAATAAGCTGATATTCAGTGAAAACTCTGACAAGAAAACCACATCAAAGCCTGCACTGCCTCCGCAAAGTAAGTTGATGACCATCCTTTAAAGCTCGATGATAGAATCTGTCCTTACATTTGCTTCCATCACCTGGTTCAGCAGCCTATCAGTAAGAGACAAAAACAGCATGAAGCAAGTAGTTAATGTGGCCAGTTAAATTATTGGCACTAAATTGCCTGTTCTTACAGAAACATTTCATTCTCCTCATTACCAACTTAATGGTGAATTCGAGCTCCTACAATCTGGAAAAACATTCAGTCAGCTTAAATCAAGGACCAACAGATAGAAAAAACTATTTTATTACCCTGGCCAATATTCTGACATGTTTTCTATGTTTCCCACAAGGCTGCAAGACAATTTCCCTATGGGGACACAATAAAGTTATTCTATTATTCTATTCTAAATCTCTAACACAGCAGAAACTTTCTTTGTTATTCACAACATGATGGGAGAAAAATATGTTATATTTATACCATTCCTTACACAATGAAAATATATTTCTATAAAATATTTTGTGTCAATATATTAAACTGATATTCCGGTCTTTTAAGACACATATATTGAATAATACATAAGGAAGTGTATGGCAATATTTTTGATTTTATCTTGTAATTTTATATTAAATAATACACTTTATAATACAATGCCTTGCGAAAGTATTCGGCCCCCTTGAACTTTTCAACCTCTTGCCACATTTCAGGCTTCAAACATAAACACACCATCCCCACTGTCAAACATGGTGGTGGCAATATCATGGTTTGGGCCTGCTTTTCCTCAGCAGGGACAGGGAAGATGGTCAGAATTGATGGGAAGATGGATGGGGCCAAATACAGAACCATTCTGGAAGAAAACCTGTTGGAGTCTGCAAGAGACCTGAGACTGGGAGATTTATCTTCCAACAAGACAATGATCCAAAACATAAAGCCAAATCTACAATGGAATGGTTCACAAATAAACGTATCCAGGTGTTGGAATGGTCAAGTCAAAGTCCAGACCTGAATCCAATCGAGAATCTGTGGAAAGAGCTGAAGACTGCTGTTCACGAACGCTCTCCAACCAACCTCACTGAGATCGAGCTGTTTTGCAAGGAAAAATGGGCAAGAATTTCAGTCTCTCAATATGTAAAACTGATAGAAACATACTCCAAGCGACTTGCAGCTGTAATTGCAAAAAAGGGTGGCGCTACAAAGTATTAATGCAAGGGGGCCGAATAATGTACACCCCACTTTTCAGTTTTTTATTTGTTAAACAAGTTTGACACATCCAATAAATTCCATTCCACTTCACAATTGAGTCCCACTTGTTGATTCATCACAAAAAAATTTGAATTTTATATCTTTATGTTTGAAGCCTGAAATGTGGCAAGAGGTTGAAAAGTCCAAGAAGGACGAATACTTTCACAAGGCACTGTATGTGTAAATTTATGGTGTATATACAGGGGTTGGACAATGAAACTGAAACACTTGGTTTTAGACCACAATAATTTATTAGTATGGTGTAGGGCCTCCTTTTGCGGCCAATACAGCATCAATTCGTCTTGGGAATGACATATACAAGTCCTGCACAGAGGTCAGAGGGATTTTAAGCCATTCTTCTTGCAGGATAGTGGCCAGGTCACTACGTGATACTGGTGGAGGAAAATATTTCCTGATTCGCTCCTCCAAAACACCCCAAAGTGGCTCAATAATATTTAGATCTGGTGACTGTGCAGGCCATGGGAGATGTTCAACTTCACTTTCATGTTCATCAAACCAATCTTTCACCAGTCTTGCTGTGTGTATTGGTGCATTGTCATCCTGATACACGGCACCACCTTCAGGATACAATGTTTGAACCATTGGATGCACATGGTCCTCAAGAATGATTCGGTAGTCCTTGGCAGTGACGCGCCCATCTAGCACAAGTATTGGGCCAAGGGAATGCTTGATATGGCAGCCCAAACCATCACTGATCCACCCCTATGCTTCACCCTGGACATGCAACAGTCTGGGTGGTACGCTTCTTTGGGGCTTCTCCACACCGTAACTCTCCCGGATGTGGGGAAAACAGTAAAGGTGGACTCATCAGAGAACAATACATGTTTCACATTGTCCACAGCCCAAGATTTGCGCTCCTTGCACCATTGAAACCGATGTTTGGCATTGGCATGAGTGACCAAAGGTTTGGCTATAGCAGCCCGGCCGTGTATATTGACCCTGTGGAGCTCCCGACGGACAGTTCTGGTGGAAACAGGAGAGTTGAGGTGTACATTTAATTCTGCCGTGATTTGGGCAGCCGTGGTTTTATGTTTTTTGGATACAATCCGGGTTAGCACCCGAACATCTCTTTCAGACAGCTTCCTCTTGCGTCCACAGTTAATCCTGTTGGATGTGGTTTGTCCTTCTTGGTGGTATGCTGACATTACTATGGATACCGTGGCTCTTGATACATCACAAAGACTTGCTGTCTTGGTCACAGATGCGCCAGCAAGACGTGCACCAACAATTTGTCCTCTTTTGAACTCTGGTATGTCACCCATAATGTGTGCATTTCAATATTTTGAGCAAAACTGTGCTCTTACCCTGCTAATTGAACCTTCACACTCTGCTCTTACTGGTGCAATGTGCAATCAATGAAGACTGGCTACCAGGCTGGTCCAATTTAGCCATGAAACCTCCCACACTAAAATGACAGGTGTTTCAGTTTCATTGTCCAACACCTGTACATACATATGGTGTACATATACTCCACTTTAATTAGAATATGGAAGCACTGCAGGTAACACATTATGAGAAAATATATGGTATGGTGTAAGTTCTGTGAATAAACTAAACATATTTAATGGGATATGAGTGATGGGTTTATTCTGCCTCCTTGTGTGTAAGATAACCAGGTGTTTACATACATTGTTCAACCACAGGGCTGCTGTGCTCTGGCTGTAATTTATTTATTAAAGTGTACGCTGTCTGACACTGACTGATAAGCCTGGAGTCACTAAAGGCTAGAATGCTTGTAATTTCTGAACAAATTCCACAGCATGGCATATGGTTAGGGTGGCATGGAGCCGTGGACAGCTCTACAACACATACAGTGAATTTCAAACTTGTCAGATTATTTCTGTGGAATTAAAAACCAAAGGTAGAGAATGGATCAGGCCTCATACATTAGGACCAGAGCTTAGTTAACTGCTGAATCTAATTCATTGTGATTAGTTTCATTTTAATCGCTCATATTATCAGTTAACAACGTAATGCAGCCCCTATGTCCGTCTTATTCCTGGCAGTATTAGGATGACATACCAACTGGGAAAGGACTTTGTTTTAGAAGATAATTGCATTTTGGGAGCAGCTTTTATCAAGCAACTGGTTTGCATTTTAACAAAAATTCTTCTTCATTGTCTTTTATGATGTTCACTCACTTATAGGCATGTCAGAGCTTCAAAGGAAGATGTCTGAACATGACTGTTACTGTTGATCTAAATGTTAGCCACACGTAGATCAACCCTAGTTTATGGTTTCAGTGGATACATCCACCCAAAGTGGAACAGAATTATTCCTGTGAATTAGAAACAAGAAAAATGTTGCATGTAATTTGAAGCCACCATGGTTGGTTCTTTCACTTTGTCAGCAAAAAAGCACAAAAATCAAATCCTTACCCTGTTATGATTTTCTTGTCAGAAAATAAATGTTTCGCATTCAGAAGCCGGCCTACATATGATGTCAGGGTTTGTGGCAAAAGGCAGCTGATGTGAAAAGTCCTCAAGCCCCATAAACGTTTTCTAAAGAATGTTGTCTTCATCTAGTGGTCGAAAAGTGAACTACAACACATGAAAGGATAAAACGAAGAACGGGCAACCCACAACATAAACCATCCATCCTTCCATCCATTGTTTGTATGTGCTTATCCTGGCACGGTCACTCTCCACCGTTCAACGGGCAAGAGGTGGGGTACACTTTCACAGGGCAACGCAGAGACATACATGACAATTATCCATGTACAGATTCAGACCTATGGGCCTTTCAGAGCAACCACTTAACCTGACAGTCATGTTTTTGGCTGCATGGGAATTGCACCACCAACATAAAGCAAATCTTAAAAAATACAAGGTTGATGTTCAGTTTCTAAACATTAAAATTTGTTTGGATCACATTATTTAACCTACAGACCACTTATCAGTGAAACTTGTTCAAATCAACGAAACACTAAAACCCGGCTGACTAACTGCTCTCTAAAACACTGCCAAGAAAATGGGTTTGCTGTCAAAGGAGGACAGGAAAACTGATGCATGAGCTTAGTGAGGCTGACACCCCACCCACATGAGAAAGTACGGCAAATAGGCTGAGCGCTTAGTGCTTTATTTGTGCCATTAAAAATATTGTTTGTGCTGTTATGATTTCTGAGAACTTAAAATTATTCTTCATTCAGAGCTCACCATGCCTCCTTTTTGCTTCAAAATGAACCAGAGTGGTCTCATTTTTAGTGCTTCTTTTTTGTGTTACAATTTTCATTCTGCTATAATATAAGATATAACTTTTTACATTTTAATAATTTTAATTTCGTTCAATGATATTATTATTATAAAAGCTATAAAAGATATGAAAATGAAGTTATGATGGATGCAGACCATAGACCTCACCAGTTCAGGTCAAGGCATGTGCAGGATGTAGCTAGTGTTGCCAGGTTGAGCGGGTTTCCGCATCCATTGCCACAAATGATAACTTTAACGGCACAAACGAAACACTAAAAAACGAGACCCCTCTAGTCCATTTTAGAGCAAACTGGAGGGATGGTGACCCCTGAATGATCTGAAAAGTTTTTAATATCTCAGAAACCATAGCAGCACAAATGAAGCGCTGACCGCTCAGCCTATTCGCCTGAATTTTTAATGTGGCTGGGGTGTCAGCCTCACTCAGCTTAATGCATGCCTTTATTTATTACTAGGTTAGATTACTGCAAGTCAACTACAGCTCATCCAAAATGCTAATAAATTGTACATTTTGTTTTCCACTGTTATCTTTTACTGATAGGAAATTCCTTTTCAGGAATACTTCAAAAGTTCCTTTAATGATTCTAGTAATTACGTGAACAGAAAAACTAAATTTCAGGCCTCTCATTGCTCAGTTATTCTTTTTTGTGAAGACAGTGGAGAAAAGAAAGCTAATTTTCATACACCCTAGGTGATGCAATCCTGGAAACACCAAGTCAGCAAGTCTCTGAACACCGGAGAGATCTAGGTTGTGCAACATATTCATACGCAAGATCATTTAGTGCTTTATACACCAAAAGCAGAATTTTTAAATATATCTTTTGGCAAACAGAGAGCCAGTTCAGTAATTTAATAACTGGTGTGTTATGATCCATTTTCCTGGTATTGTTCAGGAATCTGGCAGCAGCATCTTGGATAAGCATTAGCAGGCTAATTAATTTTTTTCAAACATCAATAAAGACACTTTTGCAAAATAAATAAATGCATTGTTTTTTTCTCCCTTATTCTGCCAATACTTTTTTGGAACAAAATGTTTTATTATGTTGTATACATCACAAGCAATAATATTACGAAATTTATTTTCCTCATAGCAGATCCAGCGATAAATACTTTGCTCTTCTTTTTGTGATATAACAACATAAAATGAAGTAAAATAGTCAGTCATTTTCTACTGCTTCTTCCATAGTGGGTCGCGGGGGAGCTGGTGCCTATCTCCAGCAGTCTATGGGCAAGAGGCGGGGTACACCCTGGACAGGTCACCAGTCCATCGCAGGGCAACACACAAACAACCATGCACACACTCATTCATTTTTCATTCATTGCTACCAACTGCGCAGTTGGTAGCAATGAATGAAAAATAGTTTAACAAAAACATGGATGAACATCAATGAACATCTGGGTTTACTGATATCTTAATAAATCTTTACTCCACATAATAGAGGGAAGAAAGGCAAAAAAGAAAAACAACAAACAACATATATCTAAATACTTAAATCTGGTAATGTAATACAAATACATACATGCTATATTGGCAGTTTCAAACATCGTATCAATTGATACCACTTCTTCCTAAATACATTTTTGTCGTTATTTCCTCCATATTATAAACCCTCACTATTCTCTCTTTCCATTGACTTACTGTTGGGGATGAAGGCTTATGCCGGAGCACAGTAATCATTTTTTTTTAACAACCAGTACAAGGATCCCAAGCAGGTACAATTTTTCTTTGTTCAGCAGATCGCATTTCAAGAACAAAGACGAGAGAGTTCCATTCAATGTTAACGTGTAAAACATTTGAAACCTCTCCCTAATTCCTTCCCAGAATGTTTTAATCTTTGGGCAATGGCAAATGATATGTGTGTGATCAACAACATTGTCTCCAGTACAAGTTTGTTTTAGTTTTATGAAATCTGGAAATAATAAGCAGCGTTTGCTGTTATTTCAGCTTTTAACTTTATTCTCTCTTTTCCCTTCCTAGAAGCTACACCTGGCCTGACTCTGTGTCTACCTGTGACACCTTTCTGGAGAAGGGCATCGTCCGAGCTTCTGCTGGCAACAACTTAATGCTCACCCTCTTTCGATGATCCACATGGCCCTGTCTTTTAGTGTTTAACCCTTTCTCTCTCCTAGACATAGCAATAGTCTGAGCTTTTACTGTAACTAATTATATGTGCTCTCTTTCAGACTCTAACCTTGAAAACTGGCTCAGAGTTTATCTGTTCTATTCCTCAGAGCCTTTGTTTTACCTAATTGATATTTTTGTTTGAATAGAAATCTGTCTATGTAGTGATTTAAAACACAGAAAAAAACAAAAATCTCCCTGAACATAATTGGTTCCTGCAAAAATTTGGGTAATCTCTTTAAAAAAAAACCTGGATTGTCCTCATTTGGAGCATAAACATTCATAATTATTAGAGTAATTCTTCCAATCAACCCTATAGCTATTATGCAAAGGCCCCCTTTGCCCTTGAGAATTCTTCCTACAACATAGAAATTTATGGCACAACATGGCTACTCCCCTATTTTATATCCTCCATAAGATGCAATAAATTCCTGTCCTACCCACTGCCTTTTAATTTATTGTGTTCTTCCTCATTTAAGTGAGTTTCTTGTAGAAGCCCAATAGTACAGTTCAGCCTTTTTAAATGAGTTAGAATTTTCTTCCTCTTCATAGCGTGATTTATACCATTTATGTTGTAACCAAAAATTTTCAAAGTTGTCAAAGTTGCTGAGAAACAGTAAACCAATAGAACACAACAACAAACCCGTGTCTTCAAAAAAACATCCAACTATACTATCCCCATGTACAGTGGGCAGACCAGTCTCCCTGGAAATAGTACACAAAACGTGTTGGCAGCAATCCACAGTCCCCAACTCTTTGCTGCTAGAAATGCCCAAGCAGAAAGAGAACACTTTCTTACATACACACAGACCAATAACTTTGAAATATTGATCTTATTAATCCTATGTGTCTTTATATCTATAAATTCCTAAACACTCCTTCACTGAATGCAATGACTATTGAGGTAAAGGGGGGTACTTCATACTTAGACCTCCTGCGATTGATCCACAGAGTTTATGATGGCTCTAATTTCCCTGGTGTTCAGCATCTGCCGACTCTTCTTCCGTCTCCCGTGGGTCTGCCATCTATAGAATAGTAACTCTCTCTCCAAAATGTCCCGTTCATCCATTTCTGCAGAAATCCCCAGTTCCCTAATAGTAGATTGGGCCTTCAAGAGAGGGGGGAAGGTTTTGATACCCGTATCCAGGAGCAGTCTGAATTGAGCCGGGTACGGCGATTGCGCCTTAATGTTGCGCTCCCTGAGTTTTTCAATGACTTTACGTACTTGCTTCCATTTTCAGGGGAGTTGTCCTTTTTCTTGCCGTATGCCTCGGTTTTCAGTGTTGCTCACTCTGGCTTCCACATTAGTCAGTCTCTCCTCCAGTGTGTCCATTCTTATCTTAATTTCTCCAATTGAAGCCTCCATCCTATTTGAGAATCAATAATGTCTCGTGCGTTTCTAGACTCTTCTTTGAACTTACGGAGTTCCGTTAGCATTAGCATTTGACTCCTGGAGTAATTCTGAGCTAAGCTAGTATCTAGCTTTAACTGTTTTTGAGTTGTCTTTATTTCGTCGCCTTTCCCTGTTTTCTGGTCATCTTTTGTGAGGAAACATTGTCGAAATTTCTTCTACCTATACAAGTGAAGTAAATATCAACAGGCAATTTAAGATGTATGGTGGTCAGAGTGCTCTTTCCAAGCATCTTCACTAGTAACAGATCTTAGGTGTTTGTAAAAACTTAATTCTAATTCGAACACAGATATTAAGGAAAGGTTTCTTGCACCGCTCCTTCAACTGCCACCTTAACGTGATGCAGGGGTTTTAGTGCCTGAATCATCCCAAAGGCTATGTTTTCTGGGACGTAAATGCCCCAGCTAGGGTCTCCCATGGCAAACAGGCTCTGGATGATGGGTCAGACAAATAACAGTTCAGAAGCCTTCATGAAGACCAGTATAAAATGGCAAGTGATGTCTCCCAGTACGGCAGCGCCAGAGGTCCACCCTACAGTAGGGCTCATCAGTGAGCGCCGGGTGGCCAGGTTACTCGTCATGTGACTCGGCTGGGCCGTCTTTCTTTCTGCTTGGTGGTTTAGTTGGGTTGTTTTAGCATGGTAAAGAGTTAGTTGATTGAAATATGTTTGACTTTGAGTTAACTTATTTTTGTTAATCAATTCTTGTATTTTATGAAATTGTGTGAATTCATTGTGTGTGTTCAGAGTTTTGCTGTTCAATGATGTCAGAGCTTGGCTCATCCCTTTCAATTTCGTCCTAATACCTCTGCCTTATTGGGCAGGTTTTCACAGGACAACCCTTAACAGACCAAAATAATATTTAATTAAAATGAAAGTATTAATATTAAATAATATAGTCATATCCATAATCCCAACACATCAATCAACAAAATGGAGTGAAAGAACAGAAAAGAAATCTAAATCAAAATATTTGGTGTGATCACTCATTGCCTTCAAAACACCATGAATTCTTCAAGGTACACTTGCAGTTTTTAAAGGACCTCAGCTGGTAGGTTGTTCTTTGAGAATTAACCACAGATCTTCTGTGGATGTAGGCTTTCTCACATCCTTCTGTCTCTTCATGTAATCCCAGAGACACTCCATGATGTTGGGATCAGGGCTCTGTGGAGCCATACCATCAATTCCAGTAAGTCTTGTTCTTCCTTACGCTGAAGATAGTTCTTAATGACTTTAGCTGTACTGGTCCTTCTCAAAATATTAGCATATTGTGATAAAGTTCATTATTTTCCATAATGTCATGATGAAAATTTAACATTCATATATTTTAGATTCATTGCACACTAACTGAAATATTTCAGGTCTTTTATTGTCTTAATATGGATGATTGTGGCATACAGCTCATGAAAACCCAAAATTCCTATCTCACAAAATTAGCATATCATTAAAAGGGTCTCTAAACGAGCTATGAACCTAATCATCTGAATCAACGAGTTAACTCTAAACACCTGCAAAAGATTCCTGGGGCCTTTAAAACTCCCAGCCTGGTTCATCACTCAAAACCCCAATCATGGGTAAGACTGCCGACCTGACTGCTGTCCAGAAGGCCACTATTGACACCCTCAAGCAAGAGGGTAAGACACAGAAAGACATTTCTGAACGAATAGGCTGTTCCCAGAGTGCTGTATCAAGGCACCTCGGTGGGAAGTCTGTGGGAAGGAAAAAGTGTGGCAGAAAACGCTGCACAACGAGAAGAGGTGACCGGACCCTGAGGAAGATTGTGGAGAAGGGCCGATTCCAGACCTTGGGGGACCTGCGGAAGCAGTGGACTGAGTCTGGAGTAGAAACATCCAGAGCCACCGTGCACAGGCGTGTGCAGGAAATGGGCTACAGGTGCCGCATTCCCCAGACCTGGGCTACAGAGAAGCAGCACTGGACTGTTGCTCAGTGGTCCAAAGTACTTTTTTCAGATGAAAGCAAATTCTGCATGTCATTCAGAAATCAAGGTGCCGGAGACTGGAGGAAGACTGGGGAGAAGGAAATGCCAAAATGCCAGAAGTCCAGTGTCAAGTACCCACAGTCAGTGATGGTCTGGGGTGCCGTGTCAGCTGCTGGTGTTGGTCCACTGTGTTTTATCAAGGGCAGGGTCAATGCAGCTAGCTATCAGGAGATTTTGGAGCACTTCATGCTTCCATCTGCTGAAAAGCTTTATGGAGATGAAGATTTCATTTTTCAGCACGACCTGGCACCTGCTCACAGTGCCAAAACCACTGGTAAATGGTTTACTGACCATGGTATCACTGTGCTCAATTGGCCTGCCAACTCTCCTGACCTGAACCCCAAAGAGAATCTGTGGGATATTGTGAAGAGAACGTTGAGAGACTCAAGACCCAACACTCTGGATGAGCTAAAGGCCGCTATCGAAGCATCCTGGGCCTCCATAAGACCTCAGCAGTGCCACAGGCTGATTGCCTCCATGCCACGCCGCATTGAAGCAGTCATTTCTGCAAAAGGATTCCCGACCAAGTATTGAGTGCATAACTGTACATGATTATTTGAAGGTTGACGTTTTTTGTATTAATAAACACTTTTCTTTTATTGGTCGGATGAAATATGCTAATTTTGTGAGATAGGAATTTTGGGTTTTCATGAGCTGTTTGCCAAAATCATCCGTATTAAGATAATAAAAGACCTGAAATATTTCAGTTAGTGTGCAATGAATCTAAAATATATGAATGTTAAATTTTCATCATGACATTATGGAAAATAATGAACTTTATCACAATATGCTAATATTTTGAGAAGGACCTGTATGTTTGGGTTCACTCACTTAGCATTTTGTAAATTGATCAAAATAAACAATCATCTATATTTCTGAAAGCAGTCTTTGTTTACAGCATTTTTTTACACCTTACTATACACACACACATACATTTAATGGTTTTCTTTATGTTAATCATGATTTGTAGATTGTAATTTGAAGAGGTAATATTGTGTCAAACTGAAATGCAAGCCTGATATTTCCTCCCCACTTTTTTTCTCTTTTTCAAAAAGAACGAACAGAGATACTTTGTTTCTCTGTTGTTTAATGAATCTAGTTTGAAAAAAAAAAAGGCTCCCATTTTCCTTACTGGTCACACATTCACATAGTTACAAATGTCAGTATTAAGAGGTGACTGAGAAGGAGGTCAACGCAAAGCTACAAGAACAAATGTACGCAAGATAAAGCCAGATCCCAAGAAACTACTTCCTTGGAGAAGTTAAGGCTCTTTAATAGGAGTGGAATGAAATCTCACGCCACAAGATTTTGTGGTAATAAAATGAAAATATTTTATGTCGATGTGAAGTCTACAAACAACTACCTACTCGACTTATCAGAATTAAATAAGTTAAAACAATCTAAGTCATTATGCTATCTGGAAACCTGTGGTGGTTCTTGCATGAATAGTGCCCAAGGAAAGCACCTCATTCTGTGCCCAAAACCCTTCAGAAAAACGTTTTACTGTTTGAGGTTACACTTGTTTCAAAAAAAATATTTTACATAATTTGGATATATCTGAAGATGCATGAAGATAGTGATGAGTAAATTATGTTTATGTAGATTTCAAAAGTTTTTGTTTTAAGGTTAGACAAATGGACAAAAGGTCTCACAAAAAAACAGTTTTTGAAAAAATCTCATCAGGTTGGAATGCTTCAGCAGAGGTTTGACTCGTCTATATTTGCCGCTTTTCTTTCACTCCTCTCAGTCTACGGTGATCCCCATGTAAAAAAAAATGGAAATGCTGTGTTCTTAAAATTAGAATAAAGGTTTCATGGATCTCAGTTCAGTGTAGACGGGTCACTTAAGCTGACACTCGTCTAAATGTTTGATACTCAAAACAGTGGAATACTCCCTTTACTTCAGTCCCAGATTAATAGATGGAACAGATACCGACTTCATGATGATTAGCCTCCCTGGTATACAGTAGTATTTTCTTAGAGCTTACATAGTGCAAAGACTAGACATGCAAATTAGTAAAACAGAACCTGTTGGGGGTACAACAAACAGGTTACTTTTATGAGTGCTCATGATGCCCCCTAGGCTTTCTGCCCTGAGTAGTGAGCTCTTTTGCCCAAATGAAAAAAACCCACCTCTGCTGGTTATGAAGGTGAGAACTTGCCAGATACAAAGAAATGATTTATTAATTTCCAGAATACTACAACAGTGTGTTGGGAAGCAGTTACATGTGTTCTGTCTCCTGAACATAACATTTACCATCACCATCGAGTAAATCTGGTGGAACATCTCAAACTCTGAATTAAAGCAAGAGAATTCAAGCTGTTGGTCCTGTTGGGAGCAGATGAAGGTCATCATTCTGTAAGGAGAAGTTGCTCAGCGGAGTTTGAGCTTTGGGCAACCTGCTGCATAATCACTGAACACAAGCTTAACATTTGCAGGTACTCATCAGCACCATCAGCAAGGCACTTTCCCACAACCTGAAACAGAGCAAACACAGACTAATTAATTCAGAGGAAATGATGACTTGTTGGAACATTAATGAAACTTGATCGGTTAGCTTAGTTAATATCGAGACAGCAACTCATCACCGTTTCATCGCTGGCTAAGCAATGATAATCTATAGACCTGCAAACTGCTGCTGTGGTTCTCAACAGCTGGCCTACCCTGTACTTGGTCTGCTGGGCAGTCATGACTATCTTTTTTCTCACAGTGAATTGGGGCAGCATGTGTCTACAAGAGCTGGTGAGTATGAGCACACGGTGCTGGTTTCCAGAACCATTCAGAACTCTGGTCTGGTGTTAAAGCATTTAAGGTATCTGCTCTCTGTGTTTTCAAACCTCATTTTTGGACAAAATGGGTTTAAGTAAAGAACCACTTAAAAAAAAAAAAAAAAGAAAAACAAAAGAAGAAATATATATATATATACACTGTATATATGCTCAAAAAAATAAAGGGAACACTCAAATAACACATCCTAGATCTGAATGAATGAAATATTCTCATTTAATACTTTGTTCTGTACAAAGTTGAATGTGCTGACAACAACAGTATTGTGTGTGACCTCCACGTGTCTGTATGACCTCCCTACAACACCTGGGCATGCTCCTGATGAGACTGCTGAGGGAACTCCTCCCAAACCTGGACTAAAGCATCCGCCAACTCCTGGACAGTCTGTGGTGCAACGTGACGTTGGTGGATGGATGGAGACATGATGTCCCAGATGTGCTCAATCAGATTCAGGTCTAGAGAACGGGCGGGCCAGTCCATAGCTTCAATGTCTTCATCTTGCAGGAACTGCTGACACACTCCAGCTACATGAGGTCTAGCATTGTCCTGCATTAGGAGGAACCCAGGTCCGACTGCACCAGCATATGGTTTCACAAGGGGTCTGAGGATCTCATCTCGGTACCTAATGGTAGTCAGGCTACCTCTGGCGAGCACATGGAAAGAAATGCTACTCCACACCATTACTGACCCACTTCCAAACCAGTCATGCTGAAGGATGTTGCAGGCAGCAGATCACTCTCCATGGTGTCTCCAGACTCTGTCACGTCTGTCACATGTGCTCAGTGTGAACCTGCTTTCATCTGTGAAGAGCACAGGGCGCCAGTGGTGAATTTGCCAATCCTGGTGTTCTCTGGCAAATGCTAAGAATCCTGCACGGTGTTGGGCTGTGAGCACAACCCCCATTTGTGGACGTCGGGCCCTCATACCATCCTCATGGAGTCGGTTTCTAACCGTTTGTGCAGACACATGCACATTTGTGGCCTGCTGGAGGTCATTTTGCAGGGCTCTGGCAGTGCTCCTCCTGTTCCTCCTTGCACAAAGGTGGAGGTAGCGGTCCTGCTGCTGGGTTGTTGCCCTCCTACGGCTTCCTCCACGTCTCCTGGTGTACTGGCCTGTCTCCTGGTAGCGCCTCCAGGCTCTGGACACTACGCTGACAGACACAGCAAACCTTCTTGCCACAGCTCGCATTGATGTGCCATCCTGGATGAGCTGCACTACCTGAGCCACATGTGTGGGTTGTAGAGTCCGTCTCATGCTACCAGGAGTGTGAAAGCACCACCAACATTCAAAAGTGACCAAAACATCAACCAGAAAGCATCGGTACTGAGAAGTGGTCTTTGGTCCCCACCTGCAGAACCACTCCTTTATTGAGTGTCTTGATAATCACCAAAGATTTCCCCCTGTTGTCTATTTCATTTACACAACAGGATGTGAAATTGATTGTCAATCAGTGTTGCTTCCTAAGTGGACAGTTTGATTTCATAGAAGTTTGATTTACATTAAGCAACTTATCTGTGTTCTTTGGCAGCATATGTAAATGTTTGCCCTGTAACACGGCAAAGTACTTCCAGACTAGACTGACAAACTGAAATGGGTTAACTAGATCACCAGATCTCGATCCAATTAAACTGCTGAGGGACCTTCTGGAAAATCAAAACTGATCCATAGAAACGCCACTTCAGAACGTTCATCGACAGCTTGGTGCTTCATTGGATTGTCTGGTAGAATCAGGGCTTACACAGGTCAGGGTACAAAAACAGAAACCTGCAGGAGATGCACCAATCAGGATTGTGCTGGTCATTACTTATTTCCTGTTCTTTTATATCTCACCTGTGGATTCAACGACAGAATCATCCCAATTTACTGGTCAACTGTGGGGTCGTTGGGCTGTAAATACTGGAGTCTTATGCATCAAGCACTGCTTTAACTGATGTATTTCTCGTTTTCTTTTAGAATGGTAATTTTTAACCTATTCCTATAATGAAGTCATTCTAAAGGAGTTTAAACTGTTCATTTGTAGTGAATTAAATAACACTATAAAGAAAATACTCACCGCCATCTTTTCTGCAATGGCTGACTTTTGCTTGTCAGTAATGTCCTTTTCCAAGAGACAGTCATGCAGCTGACTCAGGGTGTGTGTGGCGGCATAACCATCATTCACCATGTTCTAGCAAGAAAATAAGACGCATGGGACAAAATACAAAGCAAGCACATTGCTCCAACACACCACAACCTAATGTGCCTTTTTAAGACAAAGCATTTAGTCTGGCCACATCGTTTCAGATAACTGAAATCCCGCTGTGTTTAGGACACAAATGTGATAAAAAAGAAATTATCAGTCGGAACAACTTACCCTCACTGTGACCTCTAGTTTCTCAAATGTTCCTCTGAAGCAGATTTGGACCAAATTATCAATCATTGTGGAAGGGACGACCTAGAAAACAGCAATCAGTGATGTGTATAGGAAACCTTAGATCATTTCAAACAAACAGAAGGTTTAAATTATAGCCGATGAAAGTGTCCATCATTTCTCCAGTCTTCACAGGGACTCACCCCCGCTATCTCAATAACTGCTTGGTCAGTGATTTCCTTGTCAGCGTTGAGACGTGCTGCGCTCTGAAGAAACGTGATGGCCTTCCTCAGATCCCCCTCAGACAGCTGCACCAATGCTGCAATGCTCTACATCAAGCAAGACCAAACCAACAGAAAGTGTTGATGTACATCCAGCATCAATAACCATCACTTTACCAGATGTTGTAGCCTACTGATAAAAAAACCCAACAGCAATGACACGTTTGCTGCTAAATTTGTGTATTTGAATCATTAGTTGAAAGGGTTGTTCTAAATACTAGTGTGGAGTTCGGTCAGTGAGGTCATATATGCTGTGTAAAAACAGGCAGCCGTTATTTAGGTATGAAGGCAGCATGCTGTACATGCTGGTTATAGAGCATTCCGGGTTGATCCAGACATTGTTCAGAAAAATCCATTCAGATGGATGATAGGTATAGACTCAACCAATGATAAGCTCCAGGGTGGTCACAGAAGGTCAACAGTTAACTGTGAGTACTGTAACCATAGGAAATGCATTATGAATTACTGTCTGATTTAAAAAAACTAAAAAAACAGGCATCCCTCTACTCAACCCACAGGCGGGTTCGTCGAGCCCAACTCGTTGCAACACACCTAAGAACCATTTCTCAGAAAAAGTGCTGATACAACTTAATATTAGCTCAGCTAATGAGCAGCCCCTCCAGTAGCTACTCATTAGACTTTCAAATGAACATCTGCGTGATACGGCAGGTTATGAACCAAGTCAGAAATATAGCTATAGTTTTCTTATTTCACTTTTTGGCTTGAGGTCCAGCTGAGACGTCCAGAGAAAAACAGGCAGTCACGTGGCGAACACCATCTCCAGTATGAAGCATGGAGGTGCCAGCAAACAGTCATCATGGTGTGGGGATGTTCTATTGAGGCAGGAATGGTAAATGGACTGAATTTATATACCGCCTTTCTGGACATAACGACCATTAAAGTGCTTTCCACTATAGCCACATTCACAAATGCACACATATACACACACACACTAAAACACAGATCAGTAGACAATCTGGGGTTAAATGTCTTATGCAGCGGCACAAAGACATATGGTATGAGGAAGCTGGAAAGAACCCACAGCTTTTGGATGTAAGACATCTACTCTACCCATTCAGCCATAGTCACCTGACTGGTGACTGGTCTGCAGAGAGGGTGAGACGACAGCAGACACAGACTCTTCAACATAACTTTCTCGAGAGTGCACAAGAACCGAGGCTAAGGTTCCAGCACCACCTCCACTCCGCTGTACCTCAGTCTACTCGGTATGAAACCTGTCGTTTGCATTAACAGACACACCTGCAGCCGTCAGCCACGATTATGGCCAATCAGTGAACAGTAGGCTGGTCATGTAACATTTCAGCCAGTACTGGGCTGGAAAAGCAATGGAAAAGGTCATAAAACAGGCTGACTGGAGGGGAGCTGGCTAAAGGAGAGCTTATGGAAAAGGGGCAATAGGTGAAGATTCATCTTTCAACAACAATGATCTGAAGCCCACAACCAAGGTTTAAAAGCAGTGTCTTCATAAGCTTTCTATGAGTACAGACAGTCATATCGTCAAGGTCAGCTGACACAGAGGATGACTAAGATGCATTAGATGGGACTACCAACCCCTGATGACCTTTCTTAGGGGTCACATATGTGTGTGTTTCATGCATTTGCCCAGGGTGTGTGTGGTCATACAGATATCAAGGTGGCCCAACTAAACAAACAATTAGGTAAGATTATTTTTTGCTTGTCTTGCAGAATATTTAGGTTTCAGTAATGAGGCAGTATTATGCAGTTTATGGAAATCAACTTCAAAATCATTAATCAAATATATCCCACAAGCAAAGACTAAGAAATCTCAGTCAAAACTTGACGGCTACTGCTGCTCCACAAGTCTACACTGATATCAACTTGCATAAAGAATCTTAGACCCACTGTGGGATCAGAGATCATTTAACACTCAAGTCCAAAATGAGAAATCCAGAAATAAGCTTGAAATAAACCATACACCCATTATTTGGTCAAACACAGATTTGATAAATGACGGTGGTTGTGCTCTTGTAGGCGTGTGTTAGTGGGTTTAATCCTGCCTCGTGAAGTCAAAAGTACGCCTCACAAACTTGTTGACTTCTTGTTTCGTGCCAATCAAACGTCCTGTTGTCATAAAGTCATAATCAGTCACGTTTTCCAGGTCCAGATTACAGCAACAGCCTCCTGCCACATACCTCCTTGGTGTATTTGAGCTTCTCCTTCTCACATATTTCTAGCAGTCGTTCTTCTTGGACCTGATTAGCTAAAGGTTTGAAACGAAACTTGGAACATCTGGAAGTAAGGGGCTCAATGATCCTATGGAATAACAAGAGACACATCTTAATCGTGATTGACTAATCACAGAGAACCAATGGGGACCTGGCCTTCGGACCTTCAGCTGACCTGCTAATATAGTTACAAATGAGACAGAAGCGGGTGGTGCGAGACTCCTTCTCCATTGTCCGTCTGAGGGCAGCTTGAGCTGGAGCCGTCATGGAGTCAGCCTCATCCAGGATGATGATCTTAAAAGGAGGACACAACTTCCCACTGCGAATAGAGCATCAAACCCCTGATGAACTGGAAATCACTCATTTAATTCTTTTAATTGAAAATCCTCAAGCCATCATTTACTGACATAAAGATGTAACAGACAAGAAGTTATTCCTTTGATAAAATTCAAGTGCCTGACAATGAAGAAGCAGAACAACGGCTTTTTAGAGCATTTAAGTTTTCCAGGAGAGCAGACTCACTCTGAACGGGTCCCAGCCACAGTGAGCTGAGCAAAGTTCTTGACCTTCTCCCTGATGACCTGGATGCCTCGTTCATCTGAAGCATTCAGCTCCAGCACCCTCTGTCGGTACAACCCTGGACTGAGACACAGGGGAAAGGAGCTGAGTGGAAGAACCGCCTGGAGCTGCAGAGACCTGCATCACTCACCCATAAAGTTCTCTGGCAGCAGCTAAGATGGTTGATGTCTTTCCTGTTCCAGGAGGCCCGTAGAAGAGCAGGTTTGGAAGCTGAAACGAAGCAGAAATCTTCTGACTCCAAGTTGAAAGTTAATCCTCAAACTTTTGCTGCTTAACGCTTTGTGTGGTGTTCATATTTTCCTTATTCTGCCAACGTTCATGGATCTGGTGGTCCCACAGCATTTTTGGGTTTATAATCCAACTATTTTATGTTGCAAACTTGATTTTTGTTTTTTAAGTTAAACTTAATATATTCATTTAATGCAGGTAGAATACAAGGTATGATAATAAATATAAAAATAAATATACAAATGAAATGAAAGGTTTTCTATAACTGCTCATTTTATTTAGTTGAATTTCTTTAGAAATGTAACTCACTGAAATCGGTTTACATAATTTCAAGTAAACACAGAGTAACCATGTCATTCTAGACAACAAGTCTGTTCATAGCAGCCTACACAACACGAGTTATAGAGAGTACTTCTTCCACTTCATACATCAAAACTCCAGTCAGAACAAGAACCTCTTGCAACGTGGAGGCTCTTATACTTAAGTGGCTTTTGCTCATCTTCTTCCACTTCTCCAAAGGTCCACTAGCCTTCTAAATTAGTCTAATCCACAATGATTTGTGAATTGGACAGAAAATAAAAAAAGAACAATTGGTTCCCACGAGACTGAAGTTTAAACCTGCAGGGACGTCAGAGCAGTTGCTTGAATTTTGTGTTACTTTTGGAACCTCGTCTGTAAACGGGTCAGAGACATTATGCATACACACTAACAGCATACCCAGACTGGAAGAGGACACGGGACCAACATGTTCCACACTTAATGAACACCGGGTCCACTGGACCTGAACACCCTGTCGTGTTTCCCCTACCATCATCCAAGGGCTACTTACTTCAAAAGAAGTCCTTCTGAGGTAAGTCCACAAAACAACTTTTGAATTTATTACTGAGATTTGCACATTAAATTAATCCTGATTAAGAATTGTAAAAGTTGTCCAGCACTAATAGATATAAATGAAGACTGCTAGAAAAAGGGAGATGAACAGATGAGGACAGATGGAGAGAAACAGATGAAAATGAAAAGATAAATATATAGATATATACATGGACCGAAACATAAAGTAGTGTTTGTTCATTACCTGTTAAATTATATAGTGTTTACAATGATTGATTGCTGTTACCGATGAAAAACATGAAAACTACGACTCCTTTCAGTGTCTGTGTCATTACAAACTGTCCCTTTCCCACAGAAACAAATAAAGCAGTAAATCTTTTCCACCTTGTAATAAAAGAATTAAGACTCAGAATGAATGAATTTGCTTAGATTCTAAATGACCAAGTTTAAACCAGCAGCATAAAGCCACCTTCTGAGAGCTACTCTGAGGGACAGGACACGTCCAAAAAACCAAAACATAAACAGCTCATATAAATGGGATGCCAGATTCACCAAGCCCAAAAATAAAAGCCACAATTTTTGTTTTTGTTGATCACTACAGACCAAATAGTTTTAAAACTAGGAAGAAGTATGGCTGACTCTTACATCTGCTCCTTCCAGTGACTTCTTCAGCACTGCTACAACCTCATCCTGGAAGGCCACCTCATCCACACATCTGGGTCTGCTGGAGTAGGAAAAATACACAACAACAAATGTGTTGATATACATTCAACAATGTATTTTCCTTGCAAAACATTCAGTGCAACTAGATTGTTCTCCTGTTCAACACAACTCTAGATAACATATGAACTAACAGCTACTTTATGTTAAACAAAAAGTTACAACTAATGGTGACCAAATGACTTGCAGTGCAGCAGTGTTCACAATATACAGATGTGAACACTTCTGTAATAATATTTAAAGTACATCTATAATAAAAAGTTATGTGATTAGATTTTAATGTTTAATCGATAAGTCAGAAGGTAAAACAAACATGTGTCTGCAGGTTTCAGGATAAAAACTCTGGTTTAAAGTTTTCTTATAAAGTATGAACCACTGGTGTGTGAGATGGGATGCTGTTTAACCCTCAGAAACAAGCTGGTAGCTTCGTCTGCCTATCATCTGTATAACAATATATTGGAAGGCGAAAGAAGACTGACAGAAAGGAAATTCTGAGCAAACCGAATGCTGAGGAGCAAAATATAGAAACAATAAAGTGTACTCTATGGCTGTTCTCTACGGTTACAGAGCAAATGTTTCCTGCTGTAGGTCAGTTAGGATTACCAAAATCTGTTTTATTTGCTAAATGTCTGAAAAGTCGAAGAATCTATTTAGAGTTTCTTTACATGCACAAGTTTTCATACAGTTTCTTATTATTTGGGAAATTTTTGGGAATTTTTTTTTATTTAACCTTTATTCTTCCAGGAAATAATCCATTGCTATTATTAATATCTTTTACAAGAATGTCCTCTCCAAGATGTCCTGGTCATCCTTCCAGGCTTCTCTGACTAGAATTCTGAAATTGTTGGACAAGTTTAGCATTTAGAAAATATAACTCATCTGGATGATCCTAACTGACCTAAAACAGGAAACAATTTGTCTGGTTTAATCGTCAGACAGGAAACAAATCGATATGTCTCTTTTCCTACACTGTATATAAACTTCTGGTTTCAGCTGTAGTAATAAACATACAGTTGCTCTGAATTAATAAGAAGAGATCAACTTAAGTTAAGATTCAAGCCTTTTTAGCAGTAATTCTTTGGTACTCAGAGGGAAAGATCAGCTTTGGAGTTTAGACTTACTATTTTTCCACCCAGGGAACTGCCTTAGCTTTCTTCTCTGCAGCAGGTTCTGTTGTTGCCTTGTCCTTCTGAGGTCTGCTTGTCTGAAAGGTTGCTCCTTTGAGAAAGGCCTCCATGATTCCTCCTGATTTAGGCAAAAGCAGAGGGGCCATTATGAAATAAACAGACATGCCATTCCGCAAACATACCTGCGTACAGAGAGAATAGTGTTTCATAATAAGTCATGAGGCGGAGTAAGACATGATTCATGTTTGTCGAACAAACAAAAATCATCATTAGAAGCAAACCCTCGCTGTGATAATGGTAGAAAACAAGACTGATGCAAAACGTTAGAACCAGTTTGTTGCTGTACGAGATTTTTTCCCTAAAGTTGTTTCACCTGTTAGAACAGTCAAAGTACTGAAAACAGAAGCTTGGCTTTCTCTCTGACCGCCTCTAGTACTGCTTGTTTGTAACCATGTTTATTACTAAAATGGATGAAACTCTTTGTAGGGTTGCATGTGAAAGCATTTAGCTTGCTAAATAAAGCAGCGACAGTTTGGTTACTGTTTCAGTCATATCGGTACCACACCGCACTGACCCACCAACCCGAAGCTCTTATCTTACCAGCTGATTTTAAAACCGAACCTTCGAAGTACCGCGTTGTTGGCTTTACATCAGTCACAACAGCAGCTTCTGATCGCTTCTGTGCTGAAACAACCCGGCGTTCCCGCTCTGGATGACGGTGAACGCAACTTCCGTTGACGTCACTCTCCAACTTCCAATCAAAGGGTATGAAACGTTTCCGCTTCCCTGGCGACGTCAGCGTCGTACATTGAAATGAGAGATGATGCGCATGACTCCACGAGTTGTCCATCGACGAGGAAATCGTTCAAATGTGCCGAAAAGATTCAAAGTTTCAAGGCTTCAGTTTAACTTAGAACAGTGGCTTCTAGTGGCCTAATAAAGACGTTGATAGTATTATGGCCAAAAAAAATGTGCCACATTCATTGTTTCTTCACTGAAACCGACTTTATTTTGCTTGAGGTTTATTGAAATATAAAGCGTTTCCACATATGAATTTTTCAAATATTATAAGGTTGCCAACAATAATTGGAAGAAAAACTGAAAGATGTAGGACATAGAACATCAGAATTCTCTCAGAATGAATATTGCAAAGCAGAAATGCAGTAAATGCCACACACTGGTGACACTGCTACACGATTTACATAAACTCTACTTAGTTGGTTACTTAATCTTATACTATAATACTACAACGCTGTACTAATGAAGATTCAGGCAACAACAGCAAAGTTGATGGATAACTAGAATTAATTCAAGTTGGGCAAAAGAAGAAAAAGAAAAAATAACATCAAATAAGAATCTTACATAAACACAACAGAAATACACAAATGTGGCATATTGATGATGTGAGATGTCAGGGCCAAAGAGCTATAGTTATTGAGGACTGATGGGTGAGTTTTCTTTGGTGCCGGAACAAGACAGGAGGTCTTCCAGAACACCGGAACCTTCTTCTGGGCCAGGCTAAGGTTGAAGAGGTGCTGCAGAATCCCACAGAGCTGCTCTGCAGAGCTCTTCAGGACTCTAGGGCTGACATGATCTGACACACTCAGTCATGGCATGATGACCTCACCATGTGGCTGGCGCAGTGCGTCCCAGCCTGTAGTCTCAAAGCAACCTCGCAGGGCTTCTTCAGCTTCCTGTGACCATCTTTCCACAGTTCTCTTTATTGCAGGCTACCTCTGAACAAGGCATTATATTTCAAGCAGAAAAACAAGATTGTGGTCTGATTTGCCTAGAGAAGGTCTTGCTTTAGATGTGTATGAGTCCTTGACATTTGCATAAAACAAATCCAATGTTTTGTTTTCTCTGGTACAGCAGCTGACAAACTGTTGAAACGTTGGAAGTGTAGCAGAGAGTGAAGCATGGTTAAAATCACCAGATATCAGAGATGGACAAGAAGCTGAGTACAGGAAGGTGGTGGACCGCTTTGTGGCATGGTGTGGAAACAATCATCTCATCTTGAACGTGAAAACAAAGGAGATGATTGTAGATTTTAAGAGAAACAGGAATAAGTCTAAAACTATTTCTATCATAGGAGAAGAAATGGAGGTGGTGGAGGAGTATAAATACCTCGGTGTTCACCTGGACAACAGACTAGAGTGGAGATGCAACTGTGAAGCCATCTACAAGAAGGGACAGAGCAGACTGTACTTCTTGAGGAAGCTTAGGTCCTTTGGTGTTTGCAGCAAGATGCTGCATATCTTCTATAAGTCTGTTTTGGAAAGTGTGATCTCTTCTGCCATCATCTGCTGGGGAAGCAGCATCAGAGCCAGGGACTTAAAAAAGCTCAGCAAGCTGATAAGGAAAGCTGGATCTGTTCTGGGGACTTCTCTAGAACCTCTGGAGATCATTGTGGAAAGAAGGATTCTTCATAAAATGAAGAACATTGTGAAGAACCCTGAGCATCCTCCTCATGAGACTGTCCTACAACACCAGAGTGTCTTCAGTCAGAGGCTTCTTCAGATCTGCTATAAGATGGAGCGCTACAGGAGATCCTTCCTGCCCACAGCCATCAGCATCTACAACGGCTCTTTGAGGAAACCTTCATAATATGAGCTACAACAACATTTAATTTCCCTTTGGGATTAACAAAGTATTTTTGAATTGAATTGAACATTGCCACAAATGCATTGGGATGTTGTGTCTGTAGCTTAGCAACAACTGAGCTGATGACATCTCATGCAGCGTCAACAGCTAAAGGTGGAATGTATACTGTTGCACTGTAACACTGGTGAACTCTCCGGGTAAATAATATGGATGAAAACTTACCGCCAACAGTTCCATATCTCAACTGCAGAGATGACACTTCACAGTAACATGTCCTGGATTACACCATCTGTTGTACATAAGTACTGTCAGTCCACCTCCTTGTTTGCAGCTCCTCTTTAAACTTGTCTGCTCGTATGGTTAGAAAGCCTGACAGAGAGACGCTGGAGTCAGGGATATGATCCTGCAGCCATGTCTCAGTGAAACACGATCTCACATTGCCCATCATAATCGATGGAAGAAATGGTTTGAACTTCCTCCTTCTCTCTCTTCTCTTTGCTCCTGCTCTGTACCATGGCGACTCCTTTTCAACTTATCAGGGATTTGGGGTTGTTGTTGAAGTATTATTTGAGCTTTTGAGATGATATTAATCAACTGCTCCCGGCTGTAAAAAACAACCTCGTTTCCATGGTGATGCATCATAACAAATGTCCAAAAGTAAAAAAGTATCAGCAAAAATCCTTCCAGCTGCTCAACATCCTGTTGTGACTATGAATATGAATATATTATTTAATATTAATATTTTATTCAATAATAATTCGGTCTGTTAGGGTTGTCCTGTGAATACCAGCCCAATAAGGCGGTGGCATTAGGACAAAATTGAAAGGTTTATGCGATTTATTTTGAAAGTTCCAGAAAAGTTCTTACTGGCCTTTAACGTTGCAACTCATGGCTGGGTCCCAACAATCCGATACCAGAGAGGATAATCGTCCAAAAAAAATCTATTTTATCAACCACAAGAAGAATTTGAGTTCTTAAAAAGAATTAATCAGAACGAAAAGTAACAGAGCAACTCCAACCTGCTGCCACCTTCAGCAAAACAATTCTAGAATAGAATAGAATTTACTCCTGACTTACTCTGATGTCTACGTGGATACTAAGCATCAGATTTACTTCTGCTTTCCTACAATAACCAAAAAAGCTAATCAAATCAAAATAAATAGCCCATATTTTTAAAACCAGGAAATACGTAAATAATTGGAATAACTAACAGTTATTACACAGTTTTGTTTCTACATATAAAGTCAAAGGCAGATAACACACTTCAAAACTTGTAGACATTATGTTTAATTAAAGAGTAACTAAACATGATGTAAAAGCATAAGCCCACCTCCGGCACTTTTGTCCATTTAAAAAAACAAAATCCCACCAAAGGGGCACATCATCCTAAGGAAGCTAAGATTTCAGGTGGGCGACTGGGAGGTCGTCCCGAGAAGTCTGGAAGATCTGGGGCTTCATGTACAAAGCGTACTTACACACAAAAACCATATGCACAATTCAGCATCTACTAAAATGAATGTTGTGTGAAAGTGTACACATTATTTGCCGTGAAAATGTGCGGTAGTCACGCAAACGTTTTTAATTGACAATAATAAACTACAGAGAACAGAGAACAGAGAACTAAACCTCACCTAATTACACTAAATAACTCCATTCACTTTTTTTTAATTCATGGAGTATCAAACCTGATGTTTTAATTAGTTTGAGCTTTTATGGTTCAAACCCGAGGGATGAAACTGAATCACAGTTAGCGTCATACAATAACACACCTCAGATAATGATGGAAACAACCTCATTCGGATATAAACTCTAAAACTTCCTATGTTTCTGTCACCTGTAGATGGAAATGCTCGTGCTGAAGAGCATAAAATGCATGTGAATCATCTAAGGGACACTTTCATTCTCTCTAGAAAGAAAACTGTGTCGGATCAGGAGATTCATTCTAATAAAGTCAAGTTTGATGATTCCTAAGGTGAACAAGCTGGAGACAATCACTTGTCTATAAATAGCTGCGTAAAGTTGTACATAATTGTGGAACGACGGCAGCTGTGACACAACTGGAGGACATCGTTAATGGAAGAAGTTAGTGGGTGCTTGTTTTTTCAGAGAGCCTACTGATCTGCAGGTACATGATGGTGCATTGTCTTATCAGCCAGTTTAGATTGCCCAGAGCAATTATTTTGGAGCTCTGTCATTGCTGGCCTTAGTGTTACAGAGAAGGAACCGTGCGTCACCGGTGTCAGTTCAAGTTCTCACTACGCAGTGGTTATTTCAACCAGAGCTTTTCAGAGGGAACTGACTGACAAGTCGGGTATTTACAGTCATCCCTGAGCCGGGCCATGCCAGCCATATTGGTCAGCCTCATTCATATGTTACTCACATATATAAAGATTCCCTAAACTGTGGCGATCATTTGCAGTGAGGAATTGATTTCTGAATTTAATCAGAGCTATGGACTGCACCCATAATGCTATAAGGGCCCCATCTGCACGTGAATATGCTTTTGTGAATATAAATTTTATTAAATACATGTGCAACCTATTTGTGATGCGCTATTTCTCACAAATGAAATTACACGTTGGCCCCCTCAGCTCATGATTCCTTTATACTATAAAAATACTTCTAATTAATCTAATAATAATAGTTGTGTAGGGGACAAATCTCCGTGCGTGAGGGCTGGGTTCTAGGTCATTTTCAATTTTTTTATGTGATGTCCTGAATGGTTTTAAAGATTTAAAGTTCTTCACATAGTGGGTGTGGTGACAGTCTTCCTAATAGAATAATATCGCAGGCATATTCACGTCATTATAATGATCAGCACTGAGCTATGACTGAGCTCAATGCAGGAGCTATACAGCACAGTTTGTAACATTGTAGAACTAAACAGGTACGAGCTGACAAACGATTTATTTCCAGTCAGGTTTGAGTCACTGATGTCATTCAAGTAGTTGTTGGTTTTCTGTAATTCACCACAAACATCCCTCATGGTGTGTAGACACAGTCTCTCTTAGCGTTTTTCCGCCGAAAGGAACTGGTACGGACTGTCACAGCACCGTTGCCATGGTTATTTGGACATGTGATTGGTGACTTCCGGCTATTTATACTTCTTTGCATAAGTATTTAGGGGCGTTTGCGGTGACAAGTCTACGCACAGTTTCGTACATCTGATGTTTTTTGTGTGGTGCAAGTTTTAGAATTTCTCCCTACCGCCAACTTTTAGTATGAAAGCTGCACAATCTTTCATACATGAGACTCCTCGAGGCCGGGAAGGAGGAAGTCTGGTCGACAAATGAGCATGGAGAACCCATGGAAAACCCTGTCTGGCGGTGTGGAAGACCCACTCAGAACCCTGTCCAGAGGCCGGCTGGGATGGGAAAGAGAACTCAGGAGATGGAAACCCTTGGAGGAGCTCAGAAACCTGGTTAATGGAATGATGGAGCTCACGATGGAGCTTGGGAGGCTGGAACCCAGGGTGAGGGTCGGGCGATTGGAACCCAGGATGGATCTCAACAGACTGGAACTTGACAGACTGGAGCTTGGCTGACTGGGAGCCACGGTGGAGTTTTGGAGAACGTCTATGGAAGATAGATGGATTTTTCTAGACAATGCCATTGTTCACGTCAATAAATCGCAGCTACCTAACTAATAGAATGAACCATTAGTTACTTTTTTTCTCTACTTTAATGGGTTACATAAAATAAATCTCCTCTACTGCTGTTTTAATTTGCATCTGTCAGTTATTTCCCAGAGATTACTGCACTGTTGGTTGATATAAGAAAATCTATACCAAAGGATACTGCTTAAGATGTTGACTTGTTTGAGAATCCCAGTGAGTTGAAAGCTATGCCTTTCAGCCGAAGTACATGTATATGTGTGTATATGTGTATGTGTAAAAGAAAAAAAAAAACCATATATATATATATATATATATATATATATATATAGAGTTTTCTATATTTTCATGACTATGAATATTGTAGCTTCACACTGAAGTCATCAAAACTAAGAATTAACACATGTGGAATTATATACTGAACAAAAAAGTGTGGAACAACTGAAAATATGTCTTATATTCTAGGTTCTTCAAAGTAGCCACCTTTTGCTTTGATTACTGCTACGCACACTCTTGGCATTCTGTTGATGAGCCTCAAGAGGTAGTCACCTGAAATGGTTTTCACTTCACAGGTGTGCCCTGTCAGGTTTAATAAGTGGGATTTCAAGCCTTATAAATGGGGTTGGGACCATCATTTGTGTTGTGCAGGAGGTGGATACAGTACACAGCTGATAGTCCTACTGAATAGATGGTTAAAATGTGTATTATGGCAAGAAAAAAGCAGCTAAGTAAAGAAAAACGAGTGGCCATCATTACTTTAAGAAATGAAGGTCAGTCAGTCCGAACAAATGGGAAAACTTTGAAAGTGTCCCCAAGTGCAGTCGCAAAAACCATCAAGAACTACAAAGAAACTGGCTCACATGAGGACCGCCCCAGGAAAGGAAAACCAAGAGTCACCTCTGCTGCAGACGATTAGTTCATCGGCATCACCAGCCTCAGAAATCGCAGGTTAACAGCAGCTCAGATTAGAGAACAGGTCAATGCCACACAGAGTTCTAGCAGCAGACACATCTCTAGAACAACTGTTAAGAGGAGACTGTGTGAATCAGGCCTTCATGGTAAAATAGCTGATAGGAAACCACTGCTGAGGACTGGCAACAAGCAGAAGAGATTTGTTTGGGCTAAAAAACACAAGGAATGGACATTAGACCAGTGGAAATCTGTGCTTTGGTCTGATGAGTCCAAGTTTGAGATCTTTGGTTCCAACCACCGTGTCTTTGTGCGGCGCAGAAGAGGTGAACGCATGGACTCTACATGCCTGGTTCCCACTGGGAAGCATGGAGGAGGAGGTGTGATGTTGTAGGGTTGCTTTGCTGGTGACACTGTTGGCGATTTATTTAAAATTGAAGGCATACTGAACCAGCATGGCTACCACAGCATCTTGCAGCGGCATGCTATTCCATCCGGTTTGCGATTAGTTGGGCCATCATTTATTTTTCAACAGGACAATGACCCCAAACACACCCCCAGGCTGTGTAAGGGCTATTTGACCAAGAAGGAGAGTGATGAGGTGCTGCGCCAAATGACCTGGCCTCCACAGTCACGGACCTGAACCCAATCGAGATGGTTTGAGGTGAGCTGGAGCACAGAGTGAAGGCAAAAGGGCCAACAAGTGCTAAGCATCTCTGGGAACTCCTTCAAGACTGTTGGAAAACCATTTCAGGTGACTACCTCTTGAAGCCCATCAACAGAATGCCAAGAGTGTGCGGAGCAGTAATGAAAGCAAAAGGTGGCTACTTTGAAGAACCTAGAATATAAGACATATTTTCAGTTGTTTCACACATGTGTTAATTCATAGTTTTGATGCCTACAGTGTGAAGCTACAATATTCAGTCATGAAAATATAGAAAACTCTTTAAATGAGAAGGTGTGTCCAAACTTTTGGTCTGTAGTGTATATATATATATATATATATATATATATATATATATATATATATATATACAGGGGTTGGACAATGAAACTGAAACACCTGTCATGTTAGTGTGGGAGGTTTCATGGCTAAATTGGACCAGCCTGGTAGCCAGTCTTCATTGATTGCACATTGCACCAGTAAGAGCAGAGTGTGAAGGTTCGATTAGCAGGGTAAAAGCACAGTTTTGCTCAAAATATTGAAATGCACACAACATTATGGGTGAGATACCAGAGTTCAAAAGAGGACAAATTGTTGGTGCACATCTTGCTGGCACATCTGTGACCAAGACAGCAAGTCTTTGTGATGTATCAAGAGCCACGGCATCCAGGGTAATGTCAGCATACCACCAAGAAGGACGAACCACATCCAACAGAATTAACTGTGGACGCAAGAGGAAGCTGTCTGAAAGGGATGTTCGGGTGCTAACCCGGATTGTATCCAAAAAACATAAAACCACGGCTGCCCAAATCACGGCAGAATTAAATGTGCACCTCAACTCTCCTGTTTCCACCAGAACTGTCCGTCGGGAGCTCCACAGGGTCAATATACACGGCCGGGCTGCTATAGCCAAACCTTTGGTCACTCATGCCAATGCCAAACATCGGTTTCAATGGTGCAAGGAGCGTAAATCTTGGGCTGTGGACAATGTGAAACATGTATTGTTCTCTGATGAGTCCACCTTTACTGTTTTCCCCACATCCGGGAGAGTTACGATGTGGAGAAGCCCCAAAGAAGCGTACCACCCAGACTGTTGCATGCCCAGAGTGAAGCATGGGGGTGGATCAGTGATGGTTTGGGCTGCCATATCATGGCATTCCCTTGGCCCAATTCTTGTGCTAGATGGGCGCGTCACTGCCAAGGACTACCGAACCATTCTTGAGGACCATGTGCATCCAATGGTTCAAACATTGTATCCTGAAGGCGGTGCCGTGTATCAAGATGACAATGCACCAATACACACAGCAAGACTGGTGAAAGATTGGTTTGATGAACATGAAAGTGAAGTTGAACATCTCCCATGGCCTGCACAGTCACCAGATCTTAATATTATTGAGCCACTTTGGGGTGTTTTGGAGGAGCGAGTCAGGAAATATTTTCCTCCACTAGTATCACGTAGTGACCTGGCCACTATCCTGCAAGAAGAATGGCTTAAAATCCCTCTGACCACTGTGCAGGATTTTATATGTCATTCCCAAGACGAATTGATGCTGTATTGGCCGCAAAAGGAGGCCCTACACCATACTACTAAATTATTGTGGTCTAAAACCAGGTGTTTCAGTTTCATTGTCCAACCCCTGTATATATATATATATATATATATATATATATATATATATATATACTTTTTACAAGGAAGGGAGTGATGGAATCACTGTTTCACCCCACTGTTGCGAGACCAAGAAATCCCAAAAAACAGCCATTGAGATGGCTCAAGGGTTGCTAATGGGTTCAGTATTGACATTCTTATAAAGTGTGACCTGACCGGAGGGATAAATAAGGTGGACCCTGCTGCAGAATGTTGCCAAGCTCTTGATGGGAAAAGGCTTCCAGCTTTACTTGGTAAATACAATGTCTGCCAAGAAGAGTGTTGAAATATTCATCAGAATGTTGCCAGAGACTTGTTGATGGTTTCAAAAAGTGTGTAGTCTAGGTGCAACCTGCTAAGGGATATTTCAACAATTATTTGTAGGGATGTGGATGTATTTGAGTCTGTTTGTATAATTTTGTTCATCAATGAATTCAAACTTGTGCACACATTTCCTTCCTATTACAATACAGGTCCTTCTCAAAATATTAGCATATTGTGATAAAGTTAATTATTTTCCATAATGTAATGATGAAAATTTAACATTCATATATTTTAGATTCATTGCACACTAACTGAAATATTTCAGGTCTTTTATTGTCTTAATACGGATGATTTTGGCATACAGCTCATGAAAACCCAAAATTCCTATCTCACAAAATTAGCATATCATTAAAAGGGTCTCTAAACGAGCTATGAACCTAATCATCTGAATCAACGAGTTAACTCTAAACACCTGCAAAAGATTCCTGAGGCCTTTAAAACTCCCAGCCTGGTTCATCACTCAAAACCCCAATCATGGGTAAGACTGCCGACCTGACTGCTGTCCAGAAGGCCACTATTGACACCCTCAAGCAAGAGGGTAAGACACAGAAAGAAATTTCTGAACGAATAGGCTGTTCCCAGAGGGCTGTATCAAGGCACCTCAGTGGGAAGTCTGTGGGAAGGAAAAAGTGTGGCAGAAAACGCTGCACAACGAGAAGAGGTGACCGGACCCTGAGGAAGATTGTGGAGAAGGGCCGATTCCAGACCTTGGGGGACCTGCGGAAGCAGTGGACTGAGTCTGGAGTAGAAACATCCAGAGCCACCGTGCACAGGCGTGTGCAGGAAATGGGCTACAGGTGCCACATTCCCCAGGTCAAGCCACTTTTGAACCAGAAACATCGGCAGAAGAAGCAGCACTGGACTGTTGCTCAGTGGTCCAAAGTACTTTTTTCGGATGAAAGCAAATTCTGCATGTCATTCGGAAATCAAGGTGCCACAGTCTGGAGGAAAACTGGGAAGAAGGAAATGCCAAAATGCCAGAAGTCCAGTGTCAAGTACCCACAGTCAGTGATGGTCTGGGGTGCCGTGTCAGCTGCTGGTGTTGGTCCACTGTGTTTTATCAAGGGCAGGGTCAATGCAGCTAGCTATCAGGAGATTTTGGAGCACTTCATGCTTCCATCTGCTAAAAAGCTTTATGGAGATGAAGATTTCATTTTTCAGCACGACCTGGCACCTGCTCACAGTGCCAAAACCACTGGTAAATGGTTTACTGACCATGGTATCACTGTGCTCAATTGGCCTGCCAACTCTCCTGACCTGAACCCCATAGAGAATCTGTGGGATATTGTGAAGAGAACGTTGAGAGACTCAAGACCCAACACTCTGGATGAGCTAAAGGCCGCTATTGAAGCATCCTGGGCCTCCATGAGACCTCAGCAGTGCCACAGGCTGATTGCCTCCATGCCACGCCGCATTGAAGCAGTCATTTCTGCCAAAGGATTCCTGACCAAGTATTGAGTGCATAACTGTACATGATTATTTGAAGGTTGACGTTTTTTTTGTATTAAAAACACTTTTCTTTTATTAGTCGGATGAAATATGCTAATTTTGTGAGAAAGACATTTTGGATTTTCATGAGCTGTATGCCAAAATCATCCGTATTAAGACAATAAAAGACCTGAAATATTTCAGTTAGTGTGCAATGAATCTAAAATATATGAATGTTAAATTTTCATCATGACATTATGGAAAATAATGAACTTTATCACAATATGCTAATATTTTGAGAAGGACCTGTACATAATGCAGGTTTCACATGTTCATTCTACCCTGATAAAAAATGCTCTGGATCAGTATATTATATGTCAGTGATGAGTAGTTGTTAAACTCACTGACTGAAACTGTTTATTTTAGAGTCAGAATCAGAATCAGCTTTATTGCCAAGTTCGTACATACAAACAAGGAATTTGACTCCGGTACACTTGCTCTCTGGTTTTTGTTTTTGCATTACAGAATATATATATATACAATATAGACATATACACATATATAAATAAAAAGGTGCATTTGCAACATCTGTATGCTGTTGTTTTGTACTTTATTGAATGTTCAACAGAGAAACATCCTGGGGGAAGAAACTGTCTCTGTGGCGGCTGGTTTTAGTGAAGAGTGCTCTGTAGCGGCGGCCTGAAGGTAAAGCTCTGAACAGTTTATGTGCAGGGTGTGTGGGGTCTGCAGAGATTTTAGCAGCTCTTTTCCTGACCCTAGACCTGTATAGGTCCTGAACCTCTGCAGACCTGATTATTCGTTGCAGTCTGGACCTGTCCTGTTTTGTGGATGAACCAAACCACACTGAGATGGATGAAGACAAGACAGACTGAATGATGGCAGTGTAGAAGATGGCCAGCAGCTCCTGTGGAAGGTTGAACTTCTTGAGTTGCCTCAGGAAGTACAGTCTCTGCTGGGCCTTCTTTTGAACAGTGTCTATGTGTGAAAACCATCTCAGGTCCTCAGAGATGGTAGTTCCTAGGGACCTGAAGTGGTCCACAGCTGCTACAGTGATGGTGAGGGGGGTGTATGGGGGTGGTGTTCTCCGAAAGTCCACCACCATTTCCACAGTCTTGAGTAAGTTGAGTTCCAGGTAGTTCTGACAACACAAGTGTACCAGCCGATCCACCTCCTGTCTGTATGCAGACTCATCACCGTCCTGGATCAGACCAATGACAGTGGTGTCATCTGCAAACTTCAGGAGTTTCACGGACAAGTCCGATGAGGTGCAGTCATTTGTGTACAGGGAGAAGAGGAGTGGGGATAGAACACACCCCTGGGGGGCACCAGTACTTATTGATCTGCTGCGGGAGAAGATGCTCCCCAGTCTCACTTGCTGCTGTCGGTCTGTCAGGAAGCTGTTGTTCCACTGACAGGTGGAGGCTGGGACGTTGAGCTGGGTGAGCTTCTGGTAGAGGATGTCTGGTATGATGGTGTTGAAGGCCGAGCTGAAGTCTATAAACAGGATCCTGGCGTACGTCCCTGGGCGGTCGAGGTGTTGCAGGATGAAGTGTAGACCTAAGTTAACAGCATCATCTGCCGACCTGTTTGCTCGGTAAGCAAACTGATGGAGGTCCAGCAGGGAGCCTGTGATGTCTTTCAGGTGCTTCAACACCAGTCGCTCAAAGGATTTCATGACCACAGACGTCTGGGCTACAGGCCTGTAGTCATTTAATCCTAGGATGGTGGGTTTCTTGGGCACCGGGATGATGGTGAATCGTTTGAGGCAGGAGGGGACCTCACATTTCTCCAGTGACTTGTTGAAGATCGGAGTGAATTGATTTGCACAGGCTTTCAGGCATAATTGGGAGACGTTATCAGGTTCTCCAGCTTTCTTTGTTTTCATGCGCTGAAAGAGCCTATTTACATCTTCCTCTGAGATCTTTAGTGCAGGCAGAGGATCTGAAGGTAGGGGGTTGGTTACTTTATGGGAGGAATTTGTTCCTGAATGGGATGTGGAGGAGATGTGAACAGCTTCCTGTCATGTCTGCAGTAGAAGTCATTCAGACGATTAGCCAGGCAAGGACTCTGTTCAGGAAGGGTGGGGGGTCTCCTGTAGGCAGTCAGGTTTCTCAGAACAGTCCATACAGCCGAAGTGTCACCAGTAGAAAGGCTGTTCTTTAGGTTCTCACTGTAGCTTCTCTTGGCTGCTTTGATCTCCTTTGTTAGTTTGTTCCTGGCCTGCCTGTACCGTGTCCAATCTCCACTGCTGTGAGCTTCTTCCTTGTCCTTGTGCAGCTTCCTGAGGTGTGGAGTAGACCATGGCTTGTTGTTCCCAAAGGTGCAGAATGTCTTGGTCTGCACACACATGTCCTCACAGAAACTGATGTATGATGTCACCACATCAGTGAGTCGGTTTATGTCAGTGGCTGAGGTTTCAAAAACAGTCCAGTCTGTGCATTCAAAGCAGGCCTGTAGCATCTGATTTGATTCCTCAGTCCACTTCTTAACAGTATGAACTGTGGGTTTGGAAGCTCTTAGTCTCTGCCTGTAGGTTGGGATGAGGTGGATTAGATAACGATCCGACAAACCCAGAGCAGCCCTGGTAACAGCATGATATGAGTCCTTTAAAGCTGTGTAACAATGGTCCAGTGTGTTTTTGTCTCTGGTGGGACACTTAATATGCTGTCTGTATTTGGGGAGTTCATGGGAGAGGTTTGCGCTGTTAAAATCTCCCAGTATTATGATGAAAGAGTCCTCTTTCGCGGAGCTTTACCAGCGCGCCAGCACGCTTTCCCCCTCCGGCGCTTTCGGCGCAGTATCCCGTAGAGTGCCGCAGCTCCGCTTGCCAGAAGCTCAGTGAACCTCGGATCGATGAAAGATGGCAAAAAAATCCCAAGAGAGGACTCTCTGATGTTGAGAAGATCCTCTCTACTGAATGAGACCACAGAATTGTGGCCCGAGTACTCGAAAAACATAAAAACACACAAAATACACAAAGAGAGAGCGAAGCTTCGAGGCAGCCATCGTCGGCACCATCTTGCTTTTATGATTAGGTAAAATACATACATAGATCGATAGATATAGATATACATAGTGAAGACTTCTAAACTATGAAGCAAAAGTATATAGAATTATGTGCAAACAGAAATTTGGTAAAAACTGAGAGAATCCTTTATATTTTAGAATACCCTTTGCATTCATAACTGCCTTGCACACTCTCGGTATTCTCTTAATGAGCTTCATGAGGTAGTCACCTAAACATCAGGTCCGTTTCAGGCTTTGTGGGGGCCCTAAGCATTATGATAAGAAATTCATAACCCTTAGATGTTCCATGAAGATGTCACAGTCTGTTACACTTCATGAGCAAAACAGGACACAGGTAAAAGAAAACATCTTAAGTTGAGCCACTTAAGATGTTTTCTTTTAATTGGAGAATGTTGTTTCCTGTTGCATTGTGTGAAAGGTGGGTGACTTTAAAATGGGCTAAGTCAGTTCAATCGAATCATACAGATTTCAAGTCAGGTACATAAATTCCAATTAATCCTAATTATCGAACAGTGTAGTCAGATTCAGTTATTTATTCAAATTGGTTAACATTTCTTTTCTATCTAAGGAAACCCAGCAGATTGCATCGAGTCAGAGATTTGCAGCATTCCCTCCTCCTGGATGAGCATGTAGAGACAGTGGACAGTCACTGGCGTTGACTTTGCAGCAATCCCTCATACTGAGCATGCATGTAGCGACAGTGGAGAGGAAAAAATCCCTTTTAACAGGAAGAAACCTCCAGCAGAACCAGAACCAGGCTCAGTATGAGCGGCCATCTGCCACGACCGACTGGGGGTTTGATAGAACAGAGCAGAGACACAAAAAGAACACAGAAGCACTGATCCACGAGTACTTTCTATAGGAAGGAAAAGTAAATGTTAATGGATGTAGCTCCTTTAGTAGTTTCATCTACGAAAAAAAAAACAAATAAAATCCAAGCCAGTTTTCAAGTTTAGTGTGAGAGAAAGCACATACAGTTAGTCACAGTAAAAGCTCAGTAGCTATGTCTAGGAGAAAAATAGGGTTAAACACTGAAAGCTGTCATATGTCCTCATATAACAGCTGCTTGCCCATCTCATGGTGATGCTGATTATTGCAAGATCAGTCAGGAGATCCTGTCCCATGGATGACCTCAGGTAGGTATGATGAGCTTTAGCTGTGAGAAGCTCCTCTTGGCTGAGGCCACAGGCAGAGTACAGGCAATTCTCAGGGCAACCCACAGAATGGGGTTCAGTTCCTCCAAATGTTTTTTGTGGATGAAAGTAGGGAGCTCATGAACCATCATGTCATCAGAAGGTAAGCTTGGTAATTTTGATTTGTTTTTTTACCTCTGCAGTGTTTCACCAGTTTTAGCCTGTGTCTTTTTCTGATTTAAAGGAGATAGTTTTTTATTTGAGGCCTTTTAATTCCCCGGTAGATATCCTCCCTCCTCATCTTTATAAGGAGACTCTTCACTTCATTGGGTCTAGTATTCCATACATTTTAAACACCTCTTTGTCAGCTGGCTGTGTATCAGCTACATGTAAACCCTCTATTGTGCAGCTGATTATCCAAAAGATGTCACGGTCTGACATTTTGGACTTTGGTTTTTGTGTCATGTGATGGTTTATTTTGTCTAGATGTTTCTATCATGTTTATTAGTTTCTTTTCCTCCCTCTACCATCTCCTTGTGTGTATTGTGGTCCTCTAACTCTTAGTTCCTTTTGTTGTTGCTTTCTTATTTTTTTTTTTCGTATTATTATTATTATTCACCCATGGATTCTTATTTAGTATCTCCATGTTTAGTTATGGTTAGGTATTTGTTCTTATTCCAGCTTTAGTTATTGTTTACGTTTGGTTTGTTTATTTTGTAATTTAGATTCTTATGGGCTCTTTGTTTATTTCATAGGTTATTGTTTTGTTTCTGTTTTCCCTCTAGGTCTCTGTTTACTTTAGTTCATAGTTATTCTAGTTCTTTATTTCCTCCTCTGATTTATTCTCTTGCTTACTTTATGTTTTCTGTTTATTGTTTATTCCGTTCACTCTTCCTCCGCCTTTATATTTGTTTCACCTGTTCCATCTGCTCCCCTGCCTCCTTGTCACACTTGTTCTCAGTTCCCTTGATTACCTGCCTTTGTCTTTCCCCAGTATATTAGTTGGTTTGGTGTCTCTGTTCGTTGCTGGTTCCTTGTATTCGTCACTCCTCGTTCTCGACCGTGAATATGCTTTGTTTTGCTTTACCTTGGAAATCTTATGCTACGCTTTGCCTTGGAGTACTTGCAGTGATTTTTGTAAGTTTTTTGTATTTGGACTCTGGTTCATTCCTGCAGTGTTTTTGCTACGTTTTGACTTCATAAATAAACCTATGAGTTATAAAGATGATCCTGCCGAGTTCTTGTCTGCACTTTGGTCCGATCCAAAACCACACCGTGACAAACGAAGAATCTTAATCTCATTGTTCTGACTAGCTACAGGCTAATTTCGTTCAAAATTTAGAAAAGGACGTTTTTGATTAATTTCAGACCTTTTAAAATAGTCATGGTATTTGTTTTAAAGAGTTTCAATCTGGTTTGAAATCTTGTCATAGCACTGAAGCTTAACTTATTGGAGTTTTTACTGATCTTCTTTTAACTGCTGACTCAGACTGCTCTCTTGTTTTGTATTTTTTAGGTATTCTTTTATCAAGTCTTGAAGTCAGTCTCAAAGGCTCAGTTCTATAATGGTTTAGATCTTATCTGTCTGACAGGTCCTTTTCTTTGTCTATACAGGTCCTTCTCAAAAAATTAGCATATTGTGATAAAGTTCATTATTTTCCATAATGTCATGATGAAAATTTAACATTCATATATTTTAGATTCATTGCACACTAACTGAAATATTTCAGGTCTTTTATTGTCTTAATACGAATGATTTTGGCATACAGCTCATGAAAACCCAAAATTCCTATCTCACAAAATTAGCATATCATTAAAAGGGTCTCTAAACGAGCTATGAACCTAATCATCTGAATCAACGAGTTAACTCTAAACACCTGCAAAAGATTCCTGAGGCCTTTAAAACTCCCAGCCTGGTTCATCACTCAAAACCCCAATCATGGGTAAGACTGCCAACCTGACTGCTGTCCAGAAGGCCACTATTGACACCCTAAAGCAAGAGGGTAAGACACAGAAAGAAATTTCTGAACGAATAGGCTGTTCCCAGAGTGCTGTATCAAGGCACCTCAGTGGGAAGTCTGTGGGAAGGAAAAAGTGTGGCAGAAAACGCTGCACAACGAGAAGAGGTGACCGGACCCATGATTATTTGAAGGTTGACGTTTTTTTGTATTAAAAACACTTTTCTTTTATTAGTCGGATGAAATATGCTAATTTTGTGAGATAGGAATTTTGGGTTTTCATGAGCTGTATGCCAAAATCATCCGTATTAAGACAATAAAAGACCTGAAATATTTCAGTTAGTGTGCAATGAATCTAAAATATATGAATGTTAAATTTTCATCATGACATTATGGAAAATAATGAACTTTATCACAATATGCTAATATTTTGAGAAGGACCTGTAGGGGAATACTCTTCTTCCTCAGAACCTTTTGTTTTGGGTTAATATTGGTTCCTATTCTGTTTTCCTTCTACATTTCCTTCTACATTTTGCTGTTGGGTAAACTCATCTCTAGTGTTTGAAACAAACACTAGAGATGAGTTTATGACAAACAAATCTTAGGCAGGTAGCTAACATTTATGCAGGGCTAGGTGGCTGGCTTGCAGGACAACTAAGCAAACTTGCTAAAAGAGGTCTAAGGTCATTTAGGTCTTATATGAGATTCTGGAGGATGAATCAGTTTTCAGGATGCACAGTGTTAGAGCCACAAAGGAAGTCACTGAATTATAAAACCTGGTAAAGACTAGAGCTTTGAGTGCAAAGACCCATGTGGATCTCCTACTGAAACATGGTGTATCCACAAAACAAATGCAGATGTTTGAAACTCATCAGAAAGATACAGTTATGGCCTGTGTTTATGATTCTCTATCTGCACAAGTAAAAATCATGTCTACATCTAAAAACAGTAGCGACTTGTGTGAAATTAGGTGATATTGCATAAAAACATTTTATTTGGCATACTGTCCTCTCACATTAGCACTACGCTCAAGAGGAGTGACACTCACATATGTTTCTTTTTCTTTTCCTATAAATTTGCTCTTTCAGTGCATTGCATTTGTTGTCATGAACATAAAAGATCCTTATAACACTTACATTGTATGCGCATATGTGATAAAATAATCAAAGGAAGTTGTTTATGTCTAGCAGCCTCTCCATTATTGATGCTGAGATTATTTGTGAGGGATGGGCAGGCTCAATATAGAGGTGGGAGGTCAGAGAAGAGCACAGATGCCTTAGGCTAATTGCTGCAGCCTCAACTGTCCCATGAGAATACAGCCCTGGAGAGATGATTGGGCCCTTGTCTGGCATTGCTTGTAATTGTGAAAACATGGAGCAGGATCAGAATAAGGGATCTGGTTGCTCTCAGTGAATGAAAGGATAACAAAAGCCCAAAAGATGGCTTAGGAACTCTAGGAAATTATAAAGAGTTTCAACTTGCAAAAAAATTGTTTTGCCTTTTGTAAACTCAGTGAAGCTGTCTCTATTGTAAACTGTCTGGTCCATGGGCAGAGGAGCTCTAGGCACCAGGATTTCAACCCTGTGATTCCCCCTTCCCCTCATCCTCCCTGAAAGCAGGTAGAGCAGCCATCTGATTCCTCCTCCCCCTGTATGACACTGCATCTGTACCAGAGCAAACAGTGTATTATCAAAGCGGTTGGAGCGACGGTGTTTACCCATTTATCCAGCTTGACGAGTTTCCTGTAAATGTAGAAGACTTTTGTTTGCCTCACCATTTGCCAAGGAGCCATTTTTCATTACTTTGAGATCATCATGAAAACAACGGGAATTCTGGGTAGCTAAAGTCTTCTTGAATATCTCTGCTTCAAACTGCTATTGAATTTCTACTTTGTTTTTTTTTTAACCAGCAGTGTTGTTTCTTGTCTAATTTTGACTCTCTGATTAACAAATAATTTTTTCTATTCTCAGACTGTTGGCTATGATGTTTACAGTCAGAATCAATAATTTAAATGTGTTACATCTCATTTCTTCTATTTTTGTTTTTGACTTGTGTGATATTTCTTTTCCACTTTACTTAAATGGAAATGAATTGATAGATGGTAGATAGACTTACTTTCTTGTTACATATCTGGGAGTGGCATCGTCGCTAACATCCACAGGACAGATCTGTTACAGGATCTGGAGGACCTGTAAAAATCTTATTTGTTTGACTGACAGGGATAAAATAAGAAAAGCCACATTAAAAAAGCTATCTGGCTGAAAAAACTGATAAGGAAACCTCAGAAAAGAAAATCGGGGTGAGGAGTGAAAGGAGTCAAAAGGAGGCGTGGCAGCAAAGGAAGGGAGAGAGAGAAGAGTGGATGCTCCCTACATCCTGAGATGCTTTGCTGGTTGAAGGAGGACGAGATGTCGGTTCAGGAGCTGCTGCAACGAGTGCAGTGTGTCATCACACATGTCGGTGAGTCATCACACATCTCCCCTCCGTTTTGTTGATCCGTCTGTTTCTGCCTCTCCACCATTCAGCTTTATTCAGTTGGAACATGGATGACTTTTCTAAAAAATATGTAGCCTTCCTAATGTACAGAGAACGAGCTTCTTTTAGAACGTGTCCCTCGAGTGATGGAACATGTACAGTGACGTTGTGAAGCATGGCAGGTTATAGTCCCTCTCATCAGGACCACTGGGAACTGAAGGGTGCAAATGGATGAACACTTGCAAAAAAGTGTACCCTGACCAGCAAAGGAGTCCTTGGTATATTTTGTTAATCGTTATAATGGTTTCTTCTGTCAGGTCATGTTAAGATGTGACGCATTCATCCATCCTGGACACTGATCCTGCAATGACATATTTTTGAATTTGTGTTTCACCAGTTTTACAGAAATGCATGTTGGTGTTAATATGTGTAACATTTATAGGTTCATAAGATCAGTATTACATAGATGCACAGTCTTAGAATGGCAGCATCTAACTGCCATCGTTAATCTCTAGATTTCTTCAATTTGCACCTTCTTTTCTTCTTTAATCTCTTCCATTCATTGCTGATGCTCCCCGTTGGATCCTCCCTTGTTCTTCCTCTGCCGTTGCTTCGTCCTTTCTCCTACCTTCTCCTCTGTAGTTTTTCATCTGGGTAATTTTCTGGCTGGCAGTGAAGTAGGTTAATGTGCTACGATGGAGACTGCTGCACAGTATTACTGCACAGCCTGCACTGCACAGTAGGCTGGGGGTTGGGGATTGTTGGAGGGTGGGGGTTTTTCATAAGGTGTTGCTATGGCAACTGAATTTAAGTGGGAGCAAGCAGATAGTATGCTTCCACCACAAGGTGTGCTAACTTGATAACTGGTTAAAATGATAAAGGCAATAGTAGAACCTCATATTTTATACTCCAAATGATTTGTCTTCTGTTTATACTGTTTTTCTGTTCATATTAGTATTAATTATCGCCTTGACTTTGTTATTAGTAACCACCAACTAAAAATGTGGTTTTAGCAATATGGGATCAGACAGCTAAGGCCTCTTTTTGATTGTTTCCAAGCTGTCGCCCGATCCACCTTCAGGCTGGAAATTTGTTTCTCTTTCCAAAGTTAAGGTTTTCAAGTGTCTCCTGTTACCGAGTGGGGGTAGAGTGGAACTGAAGGTTGTTCGGTGGATCGGGGCATCATCCACAGTGATACATAAATAACTCCAGTCTGTTGTGGGAAAGAAAAAAAAAAGTTGAGCTAAAAGTGAAAACTTTCAAGTTACAAATTGACGTGTGACCTGTGTGTAATGACAAAAGAATGAGATCACGAATACAAGCAGTCAAAGTTATATTCATCTGTAGGTTAGCAGGATCCTACACCCTTAGGGATAGGATGGTCACAGCAAAGTCTCTTTGGCTGTCCCTGTATGGCCTCAGAATGCCACCAGATGAGAATAAGGAGGAAAATAATTCAATTCAATTCAATTCAGTTTTATTTATATAGCTCCAATTCACAACACATGTTGTCTCAAGGCACTTCACAACAGTCAGGTACATACATTCCAATTAATCCTAACAATTGAACAGTGCAGTCGGAGTTACGTTTTTATTCAAATTGGATAAAAGGTTTTTCTATCTAAGGAAACCCAGCAGATTGCACCCAGTCAGTGACTTGCAGCATTCACTCCTCCTGGATGAGCATGTAGAGACAGTGGACAGTCACTGGCGTTGACTTTGCAGCAATCCCTCATACTGAGCATGCATGTAGCGACAGGGAGGAGAAGGTCACCAGTTTAACCTAGATGTCTTTAGTCAGAAATTCCTAGGACAAAACAAAAGAATTTTGATCATGAACTCTTTTTCTTTCTTTCTAATAAGCCATGGTGTGACGATTTTGTTTCTCCTTCTGTTAATGTTTATTGGCAGCTGGTAGAGCAGCCTGTTTGTTTACGTGCTGCTACCTACAGGACTATAGTGTTGATATTTTGTTTTGGGGCTTGCCAATGGTTTCTGAAGTATTATTTAGTCAAGTATATTTGTTTTTTCTCTTCTTTTTTAACTTTTACCAGGGATGATCAGTAGGTACTATCACATCTGTTATCTTCTCTATGCTGATGTCATCTAATTGTGCTGTTCTTTAGGGTTTTTTATTTTAGTGTACTGTTCTATTCTTTGGGGTTTCCCTCTTGTCATTCAGTAGGGTTGGATATATTAGAAATACAAAATACAGCATGATATTTAAAATCTGCTCTTAATCACCATGTTAATGTCCATAATGCCCTGACTCAGATCCTGAGCCTCCACCCAACGACATAATCAAAATTATTCCACCAAATCCAGCAGTAAAAGTGACTTAAAATAAAACAGAGAATACTGAGATATGATGTAATGTCATTTGCCTAGTCAGGTTTTTGATGTTTGATATTTACTGCATGTAATATTGGAAAATTTCAGGCATTTTTAACATAACTTTTTTAAATTAAAGACGTAACACACAATTGTTTTTCACAGATTGTAACTTGGAACAAAATACCCAAGCAACAGATAAAAGATTTGCAATCAGACAAGATTCTTAAAACTTAACAGTAACATTGCAAGCTATGATGGACGGTTTTGTTTGCAATCAGCCAACTGGAATCATGAGCTCATCTATTCTAAACAGGAAATGCAGGCTGTCAACCTTCCACATGAAGATCTGATCCAAATACGAGCCCCCTTTCTGTCAAAAGCCCGGGACATAAAGCCCCAGGATTTGTTTTACCCAGGTACAAGCAGGGGTGAAAGTCAGCCGGTACGGTCCGGTACTTTCTGCCTTATACAGATAGCCTACAGTAAAGTAAAATATTGATACGTTTTAATTAGTTTGAGTTTGGACTTTGCTGAGAGAGAGATCTGTACATATATATACATATATATATATATATATATATATGCATGCATGCCCCCAGTGTCTCCCCAGCCCCCCCTCTAGCTCCGCCCCTAAGTACCAGCGAAAATCTAAAACTACTTTCACCCCGGGGTACAAGGAATACCAGGAAATTTTTGTGCCTTCTGTTACCATTGGTCAGAGAGGCCCTTGTTGTGATTAGCCGCGTTTATTTATTAAAATAATATCTAAAGAAATATTATTAAGGAAATAGTAAAATAATATTTAGGGAAATATTATTTCCAGGATTGAAAACTAACAACCTTTTTCGGTAAATGATCTTTAGTAGGCAAGCACATGTTCTTAGCTGTTAGCGGTTGGAGCTAACAAGAGAAGCTTATAGCTTATCTTCAGAATCAAACACACACGTTTAAAATATCGTTAAAGGGTTGAAATGCATAAGCACGGACGGCGTGTTATGGCCGATCTTCTGTTTAAAATCACCCTTTAAATAAAGTTTGTCTCAACTTAAAAAAAAACCACAAACACAGAACACATAAACTGAGCACATACGCTTAACAGCTAATCTGCTAGCTCTAAGATGGCTGAGTTTTGCACACAAACAAAACCAAATGTCATAAAACGAAAAATGTTTAGATTATTTCATTCTAAACTACTTCTCTCTGCCGAAAACACAACCTCTTACGTGAACCGTGCTGAGGAAAAGTTCTCTGGGGTGTCAAAGTTGAGGAAAGCATCCACAGTGAACAAAGGGTTAACTTGCAGCTAACCTCCGTAGCTGTAGGGTGGGGCAGCTCGTGCTGCCGCCGGGCTGGCTGAACTGCACGCTGCTGCTGTAGCCATGGTGATGCGGTCCCGTTGTCCTTCCTTCAGACCGGCAAAACTGCTCCACTTGGCATTGTAGAGATAGGGTCTCTGCTGGGAACTTTCTGGAATACAGTTGCTTCTGTCGACCTCAGAGAGAAAAGTCAAGCCATGCTTAACTTAACGCTTAACTTAGTGCATATGATCACGTGATCGTATGACACTATTGGATCCAGTTTGAAGAGTTATGTCTATTTGCCAGCAAAGAGACATTAGCGCGTTGTGTCCCTCCGTCCAAATCCGCTGGGGACCTGCGTGGAAGAGGTCAGTCTGTTGCAAAAGCGGGGTTTTTATTCAAACAGTGATGTCACACGAAGTCCGCTTTTATTCCCTGTTCCTGGCTATGCTAGAAGTCAGTTATTGCGATTTATTTTTAAAGCTCCAGAACAGTTCTTACTGACCTTTCATGTTTTAACCCATGGCTGGGGTCCCAACACCCTGATACATTTATTTAAATCAGGTACAGGACTTGTACTACAGGAAATGCACTGTTACAAATCATCATTCTTCATAAATCACAGAATTTGCATCAAATGCATTCAGCCATTGTTTTTCTTATATTATATTGACCCCCACTACAACTTATTTTTCTCGTAGAATTTTGATCTACTAAAACATTTTTCCTTCAGAGGTTTAGCTCCACCTACTCTTCTTAGTCTTAGATCTGTGCATCAGAGCGCAAACAGAAAGAAAAAAGTGTCACATTTCATCTCTGTAAATCACAGACTAATATCTAGTCATCAGTGCATAAGCTGCATCTATTGTCCCTCTGCACCCCTACATTAGTGTTTTCTTGCTGCTTCACTGCTGTCTTTCTTTAACTAAAAAGTGAACAGTTATCATAGGTGAATGTAGCCATGCATTCAGAGAGCTGATGTGCTATTTTGGGTGTTTACGGCTGTAAAGCACACTCACTGCAGTTACTCTACTAATAACAATGTATAGCTGTAGAGAAAACAATAAGTACCTTGTATACCTTAACATCATATTCCTGCCCAAAATGAGAAATTTTAGCCTGGCAAATGTATTTGCAAGAAACAAGCAAGAATAAACGTTAAGTGGAAAACACAAATCCGGTGAAATCCAATTTGCAGTTCTCCACACCTGTTATTCATCAGTAATCTGATCACCTGCCACTTATCTAGCAATAACACTCTTCAGTATTTGTACTTTCTGTTTCCTTCAGTTATGCTTCACCTTGTCCTGCTATATGCCTGTTGCCATCTTGTCTGACATCACATGTGTCCCTGAAGTTTTATTTGCTTCATAACTTGCATTCTTTCTCCTGGATTTTGGTTTTCAAACCACCAGTTCATAATTATTTTGTTCTTGAAAGAAGCCTAAGGTTTCATTCACACTGGTGCTCCAGTCCAGGGATCGTTCCAGGGATCGGGAAAAGTGAGTAAACTCACATCTTCTGTTGGCCCAGTTTCCTTTCGTGTAGAGAGTTTTTAGATCAGACCAAACAAAGTCATGCAGTTGCAACTAAACAGATCGATTGAGAAGTAAAAAAACGCAAAGAAGAAAGTCCGTCTCATCTGGGTTTGTCATGTTCTTTGGTGTTCAAATGCAGTTGTGTGCCTGCATCTCTTTACTACTCCTTGTGGCCCTACAAGATCTTTTCAAACTTTCATCTTGAGATTTGCACACTTACATTGTTTTCCCTCTACTTCTTCTACTCAAATGGGCTGCCCTTGCGTTACATCGTCTCTTCCTGTATTTGGTAGGCTGGTCTGGCATGCATTCACACCGCAAGCAAACCGCTCCAGAGTCTGGGTAAACTGTGCCGAGATCAGCAGTTGTAACTGTGCCAGGGTACGGTTCTCTGGTCCATTTCAGGGTTCGAGATGGGTTCACACCAGCATAATTCCCTTCAGAAACCACATTCTGAAATGGTACAAAGTGTTCCAACAGTTTGGTATGAAAGCATTGTAATTGTAAAGGTTTATATGCTGTTTCTTCCCTGAGTTCTACTTCTAACTTGATTTATTAGTTGATTACTTCAAGGTCCTCATATCAGTCTCACACATTGTATAGCCTGACGCATTTAAAAATGTCATTCATTTAAAGAATGAACTCTTGCTCATTTTGCATCAAACAGAAAATATGTTTCAGCAAACATGTTACAGGTGTGTGGAAATTCATTAGTTCTGAATGAGGTTAGCAAGTAAGAACAAAAAAGAAATTCAGCAGTATTTGAAGCAGAATGCAAAGAGATGTAACAATCAGATATACTTTCAATGAGTCCGTAGTTCCATGGATGTGAGTGGTTACAGTGTTGTTCTCAAAGGTTATAGTTGCTTCCCTATTTTGGCATTATTCCCAATCATTGTCACCCACTCTCCGAGCAAGCTTCTGACTAGCTCTCAGCCTTTGTTGTCACGACGTCAGAGCTGTATTCTATCTGCTTCCTCTTCCTAGCTATTGTACTGGAAGTGTTGCTGGTGGCCAGGGAATGGACTGTATATCCTTTGGAAAGCGTTTGTCTTAGAGTCTGTCAACTGTCTTCCGTTCACTTGATCGCACCAGATCACAAAGTAGAACAATAGGGTTGGTCTTCTGAGGTAAAATAGGACTATGATTTCACAGTTTGGCCTAATTTTCTCTCTTCTTACTTACTGTACTAAGCAGCTTATAAATGAGCAGATCAACTGAGTCAGGTCATGTAAGCTGGTGATACTGCAGATGAAAAGTGAATAACTGCACACTAGATTCACTGACTTTGAAAAGATTATGTTACACCACATTCATTACTTCTTTACTAACACATGCAGATAAAGAAGATGATGACATTTTTTGTTATTGTTGGAGTTACAAAAATAGCTTCCAATCTCGAAGCCCATTCAGCTCTTTTAAAAATCGCAGATATCCTTGCCTGCTTTCCAGATTTTATGTGCATGTTTTTCTGTTGCCTGTCAGCATGGGCAACACAGAGTATGAGGAATGTGTTTTTGTCCAGCTTTTGTCAAGTTTGGCCATAGGAATTAGAGTAGCGACGACGCAGAGCCAGAAATCATTCACAATGATCTTATAGAATGAATGACATGAACTGTGTGTGTGTGTTTACTTCTTAGGTATTGTATTCTATTCAGCTGAAATTAAACATAAAGATAACTGTTGCGTGAATGTGAATAAGTAATCTAAATAAATACAAAATCAACGAAACATAATAAACCTGCTTTTGTTGTAACAAAAACTGAAGATCTTTTGAATAAGTTCCAAATAAACAGACATTTAAAACATTTAAATCAGCAACAGAACACTTAAAAATATATATATTAAGCCTCATCAGTTTTACACCTGAGCTTGCTTGTCCTTGATAAGCTTTGATAGATTGGCAGAGTGGAAAGAGCTGTTACTTTTCCTTCTCTCTCTTTCCCCTGGTAGCGGAGTGCCGTCCAGGTGAACAGCAATGACACCCCTGCTTTAGTCTTTCCCATCTGTAGTTGTTTTATTGTGCCTTTTTTCCTCTTTTGGTTGATAAAAGCTTGGTGTATTTTGCACCTGGTACTTAATAAAGCATCACACATCAAATAATTATCCCTACTATATTTACCCATCATTTTGGAAATAAAATATAAACTTTTCCCATTCCGCCTGCAATGTGTTCACGTACCACTAGGGGTACAAGTACCCCCGGTCACTGCGCTAAAGGACTGTCAAACATTTTCTAAACCAAATATTGTTTCAAAGAGGTATTGTTTTGTGTGTTTTTGTGGAAATGTTTGTGCATCTGAACAGCTGATTTTATGTGTGATCAGCTGGTTTATTTATTAAATACAAGGACCAAAAAAGTAGGTACCAGTACAGAAAATAAATGGAAACACTCACAAAGTGGGCCAAGTGGAGTGGAGCCGGGCCAAATAGATCCAGTGGAAAAAGGGCATATTTAACTTTCCATGTTGCCTTTGATGTTACCACATTGGAAAACTGTGTACATTCAGAGTACAGGGGTTGGACAATGAAACTGAAACACCTGTCATTTTAGTGTGGGAGATTTCATGGCTAAATTGGACCAGTCTGGTAGCCAGTCTTCATTGATTGCACATTGCACCAGTAAGAGCAAAGTGTGAAGGTTCAATTAGCAGTGTAAGAGCACAGTTTTGCTCAAAATATTGAAATGCACACAACATTATGGGTGACATACCAGAGTTCAAAAGAGGACAAAATGTTGGTGCACATCTTGCTGGCACATCTGTGACCAAGACAGCAAGTCTTTGTGATGTATCAAGATCCACGGTATCCAGGGTAACGTCAGCATACCACCCAAAAGGACGAACCACATCCAACAGGATTAACTGTGGACGCAAGAGGAAGCTGTCTGAAAGGGATGTTCGGGTGCTAACCCGTATTGTATCCAAAAAACATAAAACCACGGCTGCCCAAATCACGGCAGAATTAAATGTGCACCTCAACTCTCCTGTTTCCACCAGAACTGTCCGTCGGGAGCTCCACAGGGTCAATATACACGGCCGGGCTGCTATAGCCAAACCTTTGGTCACTCATGCCAATGCCAAACATCGGTTTCAATGGTGCAAGGAGCGCAAATCTTGGGCTGTGGACAATGTGAAACATGTATTGTTCTCTGATGAGTCCACCTTTACTGTTTTCCCCACATCCGGGAGAGTTACGATGTGGAGAAGCCCCAAAGAAGCGTACCACCCAGACTGTTGCATGCCCAGAGTGAAGCATGGGGGTGGATCAGTGATGGTTTGGGCTGCCATATCATGGCATTCCCTTGGCCCAATTCTTGTGCTAGATGGGCGCGTCACTGCCAAGGACTACCGAACCATTCTTGAGGACCATGTGCATCCAATGGTTCAAACATTGTATCCTGAAGGCGGTGCCGTGTATCAAGATGACAATGCACCAATACACACAGCAAGACTGGTGAAAGATTGGTTTGATGAACATGAAAGTGAAGTTGAACATCTCCCATGGCCTGCACAGTCACCAGATCTTAATATTATTGAGCCACTTTGGGGTGTTTTGGAGGAGCGAGTCAGGAAATATTTTCCTCCACTAGTATCACGTAGTGACCTGGCCACTATCCTCCACGGTGTGGAGAAGCCCCAAAGAAGTGTACCACCCAGACTGTTGCATGCCCAGAGTGAAGCATGGGGGTGGATCATTGATGGTTTGGGCTGCCATATCATGGCATACCCTTAGCCCAATACTTGTGCTAGATGGGCGCGTCACTGCCAAGGACTACCGAACCATTCTTGAAGACCATGTGCATCCAATGGTTCAAACATTGTATCCTGAAGGCGGTGCCGTGTATCAGGATGACAATGCACCAATACACACAGCAAGACTGGTGAAAGATTGGTTTGATGAACATGAAAGTGAAGTTGAACATCTCCCATGGCCTGCACAGTCACCAGATCTAAATATTATTGAGCCACTTTGGGGTGTTTTGGAGGAGCGAGTCAGGAAACGTTTTCCTCCACCAGTATCACGTAGTGACCTGGCCACTATCCTGCAAGAAAAATGGCTTAAAATCCCTCTGACCACTGTGCAGGACTTGTATATGTCATTCCCAAGACGAATTGACGCTGTATTGGCCGCAAAAGGAGGCCCTACACCATACTAATAAATTATTGTGGTCTAAAACCAGGTGTTTCAGTTTCATTGTCCAACCCCTGTACAATATAATGAATGTTGGAATGTTCTGGTGGTTTTCTGTGGCTCTACTACACCTACTAGTAAATTATTTGCCATGTGGTAATATAGTTTCTACCAAAAACAGTGATTGATCTGGTTAGCCTAGTCAGACTGCTATTGTTGTATGTTTGACTTTCAGAAATTGCATTAAAAAATATTTCAGGGGCAGACCTGCTAAAGGGTTTTCCTAATGTTTGCATTACTGAGGTGCGTGGCAAGATTTTACTGTACCTTACAGACTAACTGGATAATTCTTCATTTGTATTGTGGGAGCCAATAAAAATGAGATACCCATATTAGAGTTAGGTTCTTCCATTCAGTATTACAACGGGACTACTCGTCATACTCATCGTCTTCTGCTTCATCCGGGTTGCGGGGGCAGCAAACTCAGTAGAGACACCCAGACGTCCCTCTCCGCCGACACCTCCTCCAGCTCTTCCGGGGGGAGCCCAAGGCATTCCCAGGCCAACCCAGCCGAGAGACATAGTCCCTCCAACCTGTCCTGGGCTGTCCCGCGGGCCTCCTCCTGGTGGGACGTGCCTGGAACACCTCCTGAGGAAGGCGTCCAGGAGGCATCCGGTATAGATGCCCAAGCCACCTCAATTGGCTCCTCTCGATGTGGAGGAGCAGCAGCTCTACTCCGAGCCCCTCCACAAAACACATGTGGACCGGTTGGGCAAACTCTCATGAACCCCCGTGTACCCTGCAGAGGGTGTAGAGCTGGTCCAGTGTTCCACGGCTGGGATGAAAACCACACTGCTCCTCATGAAGCCGAGGTTTGACTATCGTCTGGACTCTCCTCTCCAATATGGTGGCGTAGGCCTTACCAGGGAGGCTGAGGAGTGTGATACCCCTATAGTTGGAACACGCCCTCCGGTCACCCTTCTTATGAAGGGAGACCACCACCCCAGTCTGCAAGTCCAGAGCAAATGTCCCCGACCGCCACGCAATGTTGAAGAGGCGTGTCAACCATGACAGCCCCACAACATCCAGAGACTTGAGGTTCTCAGCGCGGATCTCATCCACCCCTGAAGCCCTGCTGCCGTGGAACTTTTTAACCATTTCGGTGACGTCAGACTGGATGATGAAAGGGTCCAACAGCCTCTGCTTCCACCAGGGAATGTGTGACGGCAAGATTGAGGAGATCCTCAAAGTACTTCTTCCACCGCCCGATAATGTCCCCAGTTGAGGTCAGCAGCTCCCCACCCACACTGTAAACAGTGTAGGTGAAGCACTGCTTCCCCTTCCTGAGGCGCCAGACAGTTTGCCAGAACCGCTTCCAGGCCAACCAGTAGTCCTTCTCCTTGGCCTCACCAAACTCCTTCCAGGCCCGAGTTGGTGATCAGTGGACAGCTCAGCCCCTCTCTTTACCTGAGTGTCCAAACAATGCGGCTGAAGGTCTGACGACACAACAACAAAGTCGATCATCGACCATCTGCCCAGGGTGTCTTGGTGCCAACTACACCCTTATGCTTGAACATGGTGTTCATTATGGACAATCCGTGACTAGCACAGAAGTCCAATAATGAAACGCCACCAGAGTCCAGCCTTTCTCGAGGAGATGAGTTCCAGAGCCCACGCTGTGCGTGGAGGTGAGCCTGACTATTTCTAGTCAATATCTCTCGACCTCCTGCATAAGCTCAGGCTCCTTCTCCCCAGCGAGGTGACATTCCACCTCCCTAGAGTGAGCAAAAGCATCCAGAGATCGGGCTGCAACCTCCTTCCACTGTCCAATTCTATTTGCACCGGTCCCTCATGGTTCCCCTGCCATCCTCCAGTGGTGGGCCCACTGGGGGATGGCCTTGCGTCTGTCATTCAGGCTTGGCCAGGTCCCTCGAGGAGCAATCCTGCCACCAGGTGCTCTCCAACGAGTCCCAACCCCAGGCTTGGCTCCAGGGTGGGACCCTGGCTCCACCATAACAGGCGATGTCACATGCCTCGATGTTATGGTCCTCGATGGGACTATTTGTTGTATATTACAAGTGATTTTATTTTTCAATTAGGCATCCTCATGAACTGATATATTGTGGTTATAAGGCTTTGGGTATCTTTTCTGGCCTCTGAAAAAGCTGAATAAATACCCCACAATAGATTGACATTTCTTAAAATATAGTAATATATAGTATATAGCATTTAGTTAGGACTTAATGATCTGCAATGTCAAGATTGACCTAACTCTAACTACAAAAATTACAATATTTAGCTTTCCCACAAGTTTAAATTATGCAAATGTTTATAAGTTTGTGTTTTTTTTAGTCTTATGACTGAGTGAATGAGGGAAATGTCAAGAAGGCCTAAGAGGAAGGAAAGCCTGGAGTAAACATGGAAGGATGCAGAGAGGAGGGGAAGGCCCCACCATGTAATGACATATTGTTGAGGATATTTGTGTTAACTGCGGTAAGAGCTGAGCTGCTAAGTGAGTCACAAGGCTACCCAGGAGACATACAGACAACCCCTTCTGACGAAAACACTGCTGTACACACATACTGTATATGCTCACATACACCATCCCCTGACCTAACTCACTTTGTCTGTTATTCACAAAAGGTGTGGGCTAGTCCTGCAGTGTCGTCCAAAACCAGGCAACCCTTAGGACTGTGGTGTAGCAGTGTCAGTGGACCCGGTGCATGAGTGTACGTTTGTTTTGTATGTTCTGCTTCTACAGTTGTTGGACTGAATGCTGGCATAGTTGCAGTTTATCTGCACACTGTTGGACAGAAAGAACAGCAGCAGCATGGGATCCATAATCTGTAAGTGATGACTGCTGCTGTATTGTGTGAGCAGTTGGCTTTGTAACGAGATACAAAGGTCAGTTTCTGGAAAAGAAATGCTAAGTTTCAGTTTGTCTGTTTAAAAGTGTAAAAGATAGTAATATCCACAGGAGTGCAGGGAAGAGGGTTGGTAGGTCATGCATGGACTAGTTTCTAGTTGCCACTTTCTAAGTAATATATTTAAAGAAAAGGACTGCACAAATTATTCAATTTTTTCTTAATTTTAGTCTTTGCAGACAGTGTACAAACGAAATATTCCAAATACAAACTCCAAGCAAAGGTTTGGTTGGGAAAGTCTTTACCATTTGGTACAGGTACAGTTCAATCAGTACCTGTACCAGACATCTACTACAAGAATTAAAACATCTGGTAAAGTGCAACATGAATGCTGTATATGCATTATATAGACAAGACGTAAACAAGAAAACAAGACCATATGAAACTGATAGATGTGAGAGGTGCAGAGCTATTACTCTCAGCTTGTGTTGTCGACAGTGATTGCAAGTCTACTGCATTAAAGACTCCTATGGTGTCTGTTATGGCTTTGGCCTGGCTGAAATCTTTAAGGGCTGCTTGAACTCTGCAGGCAACTAGGTTGGGACTTTAAGCTTGGTTTGTCTCAATATCCAGTTATCTTTACAACTTAATCATGATGATTTGTTTTGCTGTTGCATTATGTGCTGTTTTTAAATTTGTGGTTGATGTGCAAAATTATACATTGTTTGTTCATAAACATTGGACATGTTTCTGTTTAAAACAATGATGGGTTCACATGAATACATGCACCAAAATGTCCCCAACAGGCTTACATTTAACAGAAGGTTGAAAACAGATACCACAGCTTTTATGCATGTTTTGTTTGAAAAAAGGAATGGATAAGTGAATTAAAAGTTGACAAAAGGATCATTTGTGGTAAGTAATGTTTTCATTACTGAAATTCTCATTCTATTTTGAAAATTACTTCTCTATTTTATTCATTGGATTGTAATCTACCAGTGCATAAATATTAATGTAATCAATAGTAGAACTATGTTACTCATTCATGATCTGGTTAGCGTTAGCTGCTGATTATCATGAGAAACAGACGTGCAATGAGTGGGTAAGCTTTTAACTATGTGAACTTTTAGCAAGAATTTGAAGATTCTAGTGTTGAAGTTCAAACAACAAATTTGTCTTTGTGAAATAGTGCTCTCTCTGTCAGTTCTTTAGCAGGTTGGTAATTATTTTTTTAAAAGACTATATATGTGGCACCAAATAGTGAATTAACAGAAGCTTATCTAGTCAGAGGCATCATCATCTGGTCCCATTCAAAATTCTTTAAAGCCATAGTAGTCTTAATAATGATATAATAATATCCTTTGTTATTCTGACATTTAGAAAATAGAAATAATTTTAGTAATTCCAACTGACCTAAAACAGGAAATATTTATTCTGAATTAATGTCAGAATAAAAAAGTTCTGTCTCTTTTTGTACAGTGTACGTATAAATCTGGTTTCAATTGTTTGTGTATGTATGTATTTGGTGATTCAAATATATTTATGAAGTGGTCACTATTGTGGTATACATCACACACCATGATCTTTAATTACAGTGAGAGAATAACAGTCAGTGGGGGCATGTTAGAGCTCCTAGGGTCTTTAATGGAACCCTTCAGGTTTAACTTATCTGACATATTGATGAACTTACAAAACGCCCAAAGTTTGTGGTAGAATGATTCAATGACTCTTTTTAAGCAAAATGACTTACAGTAAACATTGGCTTATAGTGTTGGGCTCCTAAGTCATTCTTAGAAATCCCTGGATCACCTTGGTTTATAGTGTAGATGGAATAAGGCTCAGTGTTTTACTAAGATGTTATTTGATATCAGATGAGTTTGTGAGTGTTTAAGTGTGGACTGCATCACTGTAATAAAAATACTCTCTTGCTTATAGTAGCACCTCACTGTGTAGACCTTAGCAAGTAGATATTTAGTAATACCAGAAGCAAAATGGGCCAAAACATATGCTGATACCTTAATTACATTGAAGTGAACCAGCTTAAGGGTCCTGATATTGTAATTTTTTTCACTTGCTGAAATCTGACAAAACGTAATTTACCTCTGCTTTCTGTTATCAATTTTGTATCTGCAGAAAGACATAAATCTTAAAGGATCATTATGCTTTCCAGTAAGATGTAATTGCTGCTGTTTGTGATCTTCACCAAACTTGGCACAAGTGTTTGTCCTGTAATAGGCTTTTTTCAACAGGGATTATGAAACAGACACTCATGCAGGCCTAACAGGAATATATGTGAAAAGAGCTCTATTAGCACAGCTATTATGGCAAATAAACCATGTCTCCTTTGAGCAAATGGCAAAAGAGCTGACAGAATATGTATTATTCCAGCAAACGTGATTAATAAATAAATAGGTAAGATATTCATTGTGTAGCTAGATATAACTGGAAATGAATTTCAAGGACAGCTGCAATCTTTATAGCAGATGTTATATCCACTGCTGAGATGGAGTTCTAATATCATTTCCTCTTGGTGTGACAGGAGATGGAATCACACTTCCATAGAAGTATGTCAATCACATAGAAAGTAGTTCTTCCTCAGCATTGTGAAAGGGTTGTTTAATCAGTAGAAATACTTGTTGAGATGCATCATAGTAATAAAGAAGTATTATAGGTACATGGGTTAGAAAATAAGATATGATTTACTTGAGATGTATTAGAGGTAATAATGAGTGTTAATCATGACACATGCATTTATATGAGGTTTTCAACACTACACAGCATATAGACAGTTACCTACAGTGGTTTATTGATGTTTTCACTTGTTGTGCACAGTAGCCCTCACTTACTTTTACTTATCTTCTAGGTATAAATAAGCATGGAAAAAGCACATAAAGAACGATTTGTATTTTCAGACTTTATTCTCTACCCCACTGTTTAAATTTAATGTTGTTTTCTCTTGTGTTTTTCCGGGCTTCCGTGCATCCTTCTTTGTGTCATTCTTTCCTATTTTTTTTGTCATTCTGTCTTTCCTTCCTTGTGTCCTTTTTTTCTTCTGTCCTTGTGTCTTTCCTCTCATTTTGACATTCCTCAGTTTTTCCTTGGTTGTTTTAGTCTTACCTTTTGGTTTTTTAATACATTTGTGCCTAGTTTTGACACTGTAAAAACTGACAGCCCCCTTTGGTTAAATGCTCTTATTTTATCTCCTAAAGTGGAACCTGATGTAAAAGCATAACCCGCCCACAGACAAATTTTGAAAAATGCCACCAAAGTGGGCAGTGCCACGAGACACTGAGGGGGACAGCCAAGTGTGGGGATGAGCGGAGGGGGTTAGGTGGGGGTGTGGTCAGTAGGATGAGGGAAAGTGGCAGCTAGCTTAATATGACATTTGGAAACATTGAGAGTTACCGGAGCGATGCTGGTACTTTCGCCATGAATAGATCTTTTGAGGTGGAGTATTTTTTATCCCCTTAGTCTCCAATTTCTGAGTGGTAAAGTGATGTTAGCAGTGTAAGGATTATGATTATTGATGAATTAATATTTATCAAAAATTATAATTAAAAATCATAATTCAGGAAAATAATTTCTTAACCAAAAATCATCACTTACGAATAGAAATCAGATATATCCTCTGATGTTGTGATTATGGGCTCAAAGCTCTTAATAATTATAATGAGCTATTCATCATTAATAATTGATAAATTATTAACCAGAACCAAAAAATGTCACTGTTTATTCAACTGTTTCACCGAAGGTGGGGGAACTTCGTCCTTGTTTTGATGGATAAATCACTCTTGCACGAAATAAACACAAACGCTTTTCTTAATTATATGTATGAAGATTTATTGAAGCCAAATAATAGAACCGAATAGAATATAATAGAATATCATGGAGAGCAAGAACTAGAAACTAGCAAGAATAAGTAAAGTTGGGCGGGATGAAGTTAGCAGCTAAGATAATAAGAGATTTACACACATTTTCAGAGCACATTGTTTTCAGATGTTCACAGTACTGAAAGCGTTACAGCACCAGTCAGCACAATAGCTAAACGTTGTAGCAATTGTTACTATTGTTTCATAATAAATGTTGAAATATTCTACACGGACTTCTTTACTAAATTTTGTTTCAAATGCAGAGACACAAGTTATATCACAACTCATTCCAGAGTTGACCATGGCTACATTCATTTTGGTTTCTGACAGTTTAGAACTTTGGACTGTTACGTCTACAAATCATATCATCTCATTTCAGTTGTCTGTAAATTAAGAAACAGAAAAGTCAGCATGTTTTTTTGCATGTTTTTTTTTCAATACCCATCTTTCTTTTTATCCAAAAAAGAAGTCATATCCAACCACAAAATGACAGAAGAATTTCTCCCTGTGATTTACTGGAGACCATATAAGTGCATTCCAATAAATTGTGATTTTGCTGTAAAGGACATATACGTTATTTGTTTGAGCCATAAGTTGTTCTGTGTTTTGCATTGACATCACCAGGGCTTTGCCTCTCTGTCGGTTCTTTATATTTCAAGAGGTAATAATCGTATTCATGTCAGTAGCTTATGTGCTTGTGAGTAAAGGCTGAGAGATGAAATGGACTGCTATCTGCAGCTCCTGTCATTAGACATCCTCTAATTGTTTTCTTCTGTTCACGCCTTCTTCCTGAAAACGTGTACAACCCACCTCCCCCCTTTCCCCCTGACCTTGGGGATCAGCTGCCCAAAAATAACTCTAAATGCAATCTATGGGAAGGAAAGAAAAGCATGAGTCTCATTGATTGTGGAGAATTAAAATTTTTTTCAACAAATTTTTTTACAGATGTCTCAGAAGATTATACAGCAGTGATGCTCCGCTAAAGGATTTCTTCTATTTTTGCTTTTCTTTTGTCACACTTTTATATTTTAGATCATCAATTTTTTTATGTTGTTTTAGAGATAACCTAAGTAGATATAAAAAGCAATTTTCAAATGATGATTAGATTCATTAAGGTAAAAAAGCTATCCAAACCAATCTGGCCCTCTGGAATAAAAACACCTTGATGCTCCCCATCACTTATGGAAAAATATTCTGGGACTGAAGAGATTATAGTGGAAAGTGTGGGTCATTTTACATTTTAGAATCAGACCGTCTTACTGTCACTCAGTATTGTGGGGGTTTGGGGCTGCTTTGCTTCCTCAAGACCACCTCATTTGAATGGCACCTCAAGGTGTGCCTTCTGCAGTTCATGAAGAAGTGGTACAGGTTGCTCAGGGCCTTCTTTGTGTCAATGCCTGGAGGAATTTAAACAGCTGTGTTGCGGACTATGGAGAATTCCCTGGGCAGGTGGAATGGTCTACATGGTCAAAAACTCAATGTCCTGGAAGCAATAGCTTTTGACCACTGTGGTGTCCTTACATCAGTTGTTGTTAATGTAAACACATGCACAGTAGAAATGCCAGTAGAAAGGATGGAAGTGGGGGTCTTTAGGAGGTAGCTTTTGGCTTAGCTATTAATCCCCGCAGCAGTCCCGTTTACAATTCCTGTCACACCGACTTCGTCTTATATGGGCGCAGTCTAGGCTGGTAGGAGACGTGGCTGGGTCTGACCGGTGTTCTGACGGTCCTCCATACCCATCAGAATGGCATACCCTCAAGTAATCTGCATGCGCTCCAAGGAATGCTTTAAACTTAAACCATCATTTCATCATTTCATTCCTTCATAAACATCAGTATGCTGTTTTGAAAAAGTAGACTAAAAACACCTAAACTGGAAGACGGAGCAAATAAAATCAACTTCCTGTCAGGAACTGTCTGTGCTTGGTTTTGAGCTTTGGTTCTTTGTTGGGTTTCTGTTACTTCCCTGTTCCTCATGCTCATCTGTGTTAATTAATTATTCTCCCTCAGTTCTCCAGCATTCCCTCTTCCAACAGTTGTGCCCTCTCTTTGATTACCTCCTCAGTTCATTGATCCATTTTTCCACTTCCCTCAGTATTTACTTGGTCTGGTTCTCATTGTTCTCCACCATGTACTTTTTCTATGTTCTTGTGTTCTTGCCTTTACCCTGCCTGTGTGCCCTACTGTAAGTGTAAGTTGTATGTTCATTAAAACTTTTGCACAGCTCACAACTCTCCATGCGGCTACTGTCGTTCTGCTCGCGCTTTGGTCCTCCACCACCTCCTTGCAATGCGACACTTCCAGTAGGCTATTCTGACAGGGTATGCCACAACAACAGAACACCAGCATGGTAATCCTGCAATGCAAAAAATCTCCCAGTCAGCCACGCTCACCATAACTAGACAGATGAAAGTATGCAGATCACGGTCACATGTGAGTTTTACATTTACGTGTTGCGACATAACTGATGAGGTTGATTTGTGTGAGTGCATGTACATAAAAAATATGTTTTTTGTTGAGAGCTAACGTAGCTGCAGCCACCAAACATGATCATTTAATTCCGAGGTTTATGAAATGAGTACAAACCTCTCACCATCAGCAAATGTACAGCACAAAAAGTGAACAGTATAGTATACACCACATGAATAGAAGCAATGTTTTTTCTTCACAATGGCAGACTAATACAGGTCCTTCTCAAAAAATTAGCATATTGTGATAAAGTTCATTATTTTCCATAATGTAATGATGAAAATTTAACAGTCATATATTTTAGATTCATTGCACACTAACTGAAATATTTCAGGTCTTTTATTGTCTTAATACGGATGATTTTGGCACACAGCTCATGAAAACCCAAAATTCCTATCTCACAAAATTAGCATATTTCATCCGACCAATAAAAGAAAAGTGTTTTTAATACAAACAACGTCAACCTTCAAATAATCATGTACAGTTATGCACTCAATACTTGGTCGGGAATCCTTTGGCAGAAATGACTGCTTCAATGCGGCGTGGCATGGAGGCAATCAGCCTGTGGCACTGCTGAGGTCTTATGGATGCCCAGGATGCTTCGATAGCGGCCTTTAGCTCATCCAGAGTGTTGGGTCTTGAGTCTCTCAACGTTCTCTTCACAATATCCCACAGATTCTCTATGGGGTTCAGGTCAGGAGAGTTGGCAGGCCAATTGAGCACAGTGATACCATGGTCAGTAAACCATTTACCAGTGGTTTTGGCACTGTGAGCAGGTGCCAGGTCGTGCTGAAAAATGAAATCTTCATCTCCATAAAGCTCTTCAGCAGATGGAAGCATGAAGTGCTCCAAAATCTCCTGATAGCTAGCTGCATTGACCCTGCCCTTGATAAAACACAGTGGACCAACATCAGCAGCTGACACGGCACCCCAGACCATCACTGACTGTGGGTAGTTGACACTGGACTTCTGGCATTTTGGCATTTCCTTCTCCCCAGTCTTCCTCCAGACTCTGGCACCTTGATTTCCGAATGACATGCAGAATTTGCTTTCATCCGAAAGAAGTACTTTGGACCACTGAGCAACAGTCCAGTGCTGCTTCTCTGTAGCCCAGGACTGGGGAATGCGGCACCTGTAGGCCATTTCCTGCACACGCCTGTGCACGGTGGCTCTGGATGTTTCTACTCCAGACTCAGTCCACTGGTTCCACAGGTCCCCCAAGGTCTGGAATTGGCCCTTCTCCACAATCTTCCTCAGGGTCCGGTCACCTCTTCTCGTTGTGCAGCGTTTTCTGCCACACTTTTTCCTTCCCACATACTTCCTACTGAGGTGCCTTGATACAGCATTCTGGGAACAGCCTATTTGTTCAGAAATTTCTTTCTGTGTCTTACCCTCTTGCTTGAGGGTGTCAATAGAGGCCTTCTGGACAGCAGTCAGGTTGGCAGTCTTACCCATGATTGGGGTTTTGAGTGATGAACCAGGCTGGGAGTTTTAAAGGCCTCAGGAATCTTTTGCAGGTGTTTAGAGTTAACTCGTTGATTCAGATGATTAGGTTCATAGCTCGTTTAGAGACCCTTTTAATAATATGCTAATTTTGTGAGATAGGAATTTTGGGTTTTCAAGAGCTGTATGCCAAAATCATCCGTATTAAGACAATAAAAGACCTGAAATATTTCAGTTAGTGTGCAATGAATCTAAAATATATGAATGTTAAATTTTCATCATGACATTATGGAAAATAATGAACTTTATCACAATATGCTAATTTTTTGAGAAGGACCTGTAAGGTTTAACAGAACATAATACATTTAAGTTATTCCTTCTGAAGGTGTTTCTGTAAGCTGTTAAACAATGTGGGGAACCCTCCTTTGCATTTTTTGTAAGTAGAGACTTAGAAGAGAGCAGGAGAATGTATTTTTTTACCACAATTGTGGCTTCACTGCTTTAATTATGTTTCAAATATTCATTAAGGGTAAACTACTCTTCAAAAATCAGGCTTCGATGTTTGCTTGTTTTGTTGGAACATTGTTTAAATATTGAATAGAACTCCTTTTCTAAGAGCAACATGTTATGTATTCCGTAGTCTCATTGGCATCTAAATCTATCTCATTGATCGTTCTCACTGACTTCAATGAAGTGGGTTATGAGGCGATACATAAATTCATTAGGGACATTTTGACTGAGTCAGCCCTCTGACTAATAATTTATATTTCTATACATATATTTTTAGGTTTAAGGGAAATAATAATTTCCACATGCTGAGGTATGGAATTTATTAAAGCCTGAGAACTGTTTTAATATTTAATCTGTCCTTAAATGTGTTTTAGTAATAAAGGTCATGTGACACTAAATACACATTTGGTTGCTGGTAAGATGTACACATGACAGCCTATCATTTGTTTTGCATTGAAGCTGTGTTTTAACCCTTAACATAATGATCTAAAGTTAGTGTTCAAGCTTTTAGTTGAGGAGCAAATTATTTAATGTCCTGATGCATTTTTCTTTAGATAGCTTTAAATTAGTTATATTAGTTAGAATAGAGAACTTTACAATGTGCTTGGTTCTCGAAAATGTTTTTTTTTTTTATAATATAGCAGCAAATTAATCTTCTTTATGTTACATACAACCTGCATAAAGCAGTGAGTAATTGATGTTCACTGAAAATGTATTTCTGAAACTAATTTAAAGCATAACTGATTTTCTATGGAATATAAATATACCCCAGAGTTTGACATGTTTGTGATAGTATATGGTACGTTTCTATAGAGGAATTTAGCTGTATTGTCTTATCCCACTTTGTCTTTGTATAAAGTGGCAGGTCAAAAGGCACAAATGAATGTATCTGGGACTACATCATGTTTATAAATCCACAGGATGTAGTTTCTAACACGCGGGACAGCCTGATAAGCCTTGTGTTGAAAACAATATGTCGTCGTCCACGTGTAGCTATGTGTTGTTTGTGAGTTTTCCATGTGCCTACTGCATGCTGTATGTTAGTTTTTCCAGTCATTGTGCTTCCATGTTTTACTTGTCTCCAACTCGCCTTCATCTGTTGACATTTGCAATATTTCAATGAATGTGTGTTGGCTTGCAAAATGCTGTATGAACTGCATTCTCTGCCACCTGAGAGTATATTGATTGACTTTATGAACAAATCAACACTCCTAAAAGCTAATTAGGATCAAATAGCACTGTTTGTAGTATAATTTGAGTCTGTCAGTTCTGTTGAATGGTATGATTTTGATTTTATATTTCTAAATAATTGAATATATAATTGACCTCTATGTTGTCTTAAGTGCATTGAGAGAACATCTGTTGTGAATTGGGACACTATAAATGAACTAAAGTGTCCGGATATTAAAGAAAAGTTCAACTTAAACCTTAGTGCTGTGTATAAGATTCGAATCTTTCCTAATTTTTTACGCTTTGCTTCTATTGAGTTAAATTTTCTTGTAATCTTTTAAATGGGTTCTGAGTGATATTTATTAAGGTTATCTGAATGTTTTTCTTTGCATATTGGTTAAAGGCCCATTTTCAGTCCTGTACTTGGAATGGCATTCTAGGTGCTTTTTAACCTGCAGTTGCAGTACTAAAATGTTTATAGAATGACTATATCTGAGGAATATGGTAGAATTGGCAAAATCGACCTTACTGGTTAATGTGGATGCTTCACAACCCTGGTGCAGGCTCAGGCACAAAGCTGCTTAAAGCAGTAACACCTTGAAGAGAACTTATAGCTTCTGCTCTATGAAATGAGATTGTGTTGGTGACCAACTTGAGGCAGTCAGCTCGAGTTGTGCTGCTGCTGCACATGTCATCACACTGCACAGATCATATCAAACATACATTACTGGTTTGCACAGTCTGTTGCCTACTATCTCCTGCTTTTATCCCGTCCAGCATTCACACATAGGCTCTGAGGCTTTCTCCTCATTCCCAAGCATGCCAGGAGACATGTTTAGGGGTTGGAGATATTCATCAACTCAGTGATGAGGCTGAAATCTCCTCAAAATCAATTTATTCCAATCACAGTTCTCTTCTATACATCCACAAATCACCTATACCTGCTTGTCTTGCAGTGTTGGTTGCAGGGGTGCCGGTGTCTATCTCCAGCAGGCATTGGGCAAAAGGCAGAGCACACCCTGGATAGGTCACCTGCCCATCATAATCTTCCATACATTCAACTAAATATATTCAAAGTAGTTTGTGAGACCCTTGTGCTGGCATAAACCGCAGAAAACAAATGACGGTTTAAGTGGTTTATTGAAATGACAAGAAAAGAAACAGTTTCTGCTGGCCTCAGGATAGGGTTTCAGGAAGGCACTGGGGAGAGAGGTACGTGATTATTGCAGGATATGACATGTGATGAATTTTGAGTTCTGGCGGAGGCTTACTGTGGAATGAGCTGGCGAGGATCCAGGAAAAAAGGTGAATACATCCAGAGGGGTTGAGGTTGGCAAGCTGGGTATGTGTGGAGTGGATTCTGATGACTGTTTCCTTATTTGAGGAGGAATTGAGGAGGCAGCGGTGGAATGGTGGATAGTTGGAGGTTGGACAAGTAGGTAAGTGATGGTTGACTTGTGGTGAGGTCTGGGCAGCAGATCCAAGGGGAAGTTACCAGAGGAGTGGTAAGGAGATCTTTTGGAAGGAAGCCAGATATGAGACCACCAGTTAGCTCCAGGGAGGAAGAAAGCAAAGAAAAAGAACTTGATACCCAAGGGAGTACTGCAGATCGGATATATATATATATATATATATAATATAGTGAATGCAGGTTGATACGCATTTGTATACTGTACACAGTTTTTCATTGAATGTTCTTTTTGCACACTGGTTTAGATGGTTTGTCATGGATTATTCCTTGCAGTACAAAAAGACACAATATAGTTTGATTTCTTTTTATTATATTGATTTTTATGCTGTGCATAATGCATAATGGCATATTTGGATGAAACACAGGGTAAATGTCATGACCAAAGGCTATGTCACATGCAGAAGGATTCAGCACTTTTATTTGACAAGATTTCCTTTTTTGGGGTGAAAAACACATTCGGCACAGTTTTGGCACATTTGGCTAAATTTATATCTTATCGTTATACAGTTACCAAAAGTGTACATGTAGACCTTATAACTGTGGAGCTGTTCTTGATTTATTTCAGTTTTGTTATTTCAGGAGGAAATTGCTTCTAAAAGCCTTAGGGGTTAACAGGTTAAAGTAGAGAAAAATACAAAATCAAATCAAAGATAAATGACAAAAAGGAGATTAGATTGCACCTAAGTTTATGAAAAAAGGGTTAAGCAGGTTTAATTCAATTTAATTCAATTCAATTCAATTCACTTTTATTTATATAGCACCAATTCACAACACATGTCATCTCAAAGACTTCACAAAGTGTTTGGAATGGTGCGGGGTTGTTGGGGAGGTTAGATTAAACTACTGAGTTTTAGAGTTTGGCCATTTTAGAATGGGCTATGTGTAGGGGTACTAAGTAAAATAATAAACTGATAAATTTGTGCATCTATAGCCCAGTTTTTTTGTTGTTGTTATTGTTGAATTATGAACACTGATCTTAACTAAGGGAAGTGAGGCCTACAGTCCTTTAGATATTGTTCTGGGTTCTTTTTGTGACCTCCTCCATCAATGAGATCTTAGAGTTATTTTGGTAGACCAGCCACCCTTGCACCGGAGGAAGGAAAGGAAGGTTCAAAGCCTTCTGTATTATCTTCATTTTTATATAATGGCTCTGTGACGGCCTGAGGTTGGCCCAGATGTGCAGTTCTACATCTGGGATTGGCTGGCCTTTCCTCCCGATGAACATCCTTCTGAAACCTGATTGGACTGTTCATCTGTGGCTCCTCCAATCACAGAAGTGACCCTTCTAATGCACCTTTTCCACTGGGTTGATTTGGCCTGGCAACGCAAGAGCAACTACAATAATATTAATGACCACAATGTAGTTTCAACCCTTTAGAAATGGCTTTGTAACCATGTTGCTTTTTGAAATGTTTTAGCATTCTTCATGTTGTCAGACAGGTTCTATTTAAGTGATTTCTTGATTTTATAGATCAGGCAGTAATCAGACCTAGTTGTGGCTTGTGAAATTAAGTTCAACTTTCCAAATATGTGGCTAATCACCATTAGTTCATGATTGAATTAGAGAGCAATTACTATTTCACATACAGACAGGCTTGTTTGGACAGTTTTTTGCCTTAATGAATTAAATTATCACTTGAAAACTACATTTTAAATGTACTCAGGTCAAATACAACACTCTAATTGGCAGTGGGATCATTTTCTGCTGGGTTGACTTTTCTCATGGTCAAAACAATTGCACACATAAAACATAACTAATAGTTTTATCGTCCCAGCTTGAAAATCTTCAACATCAATGCTATTTTAGTTTGAAACAAACAGAGGCTGTCCTTTGACATGTTGTGATGTCTTCATTTAGAATTTCAGTATCACTATACAAATACCTGGCTTAACAGATAGTTTTAGAAATTAAGTATGCTTCAGTGGCTAATTGTACTTCATACCAGACAGCTTAATTCAATCAAATCAATGCAGAACATTTGTTTTTAATTAAATCTAAGAGGATGGTGTTGAGGACAAGAGGACAAGTGTCTGAGATCTCGCAAGAGCTGTGTGTAAGTAGTATGGCGGTATACTGGTAAACAAACACAACAAACTCAGGTAAAACAAGTCAATAAATTCAAGCCAAACATAGAAACGTTTCAAATACTAACCACTGTCTCATATTTTCCCAAATAAACAAACTGGACGAGGAAACATTGGACACCCTTGTCCGAGCTACTGCACGAATTGGTGGTTAGACGCCTCAGGGTTCCTCCGGCTCTTTTTTTCCCAGAAGCGACCCCACTGTCAGTAAAACTTTCTTTTAAAGGAATGACTCTCAACCAGAACTAAACCTTTAACACTTTTAATCTAAATAAGGCAGAGAAATGGTTACAAAGATCAGCGCTGAGGCTCCCGTCCTGGATCGTTGCAGAGATCAAAGTGATGACGCAACCTCAAAAGAAGGTCGCATGTAGTTTGATATCTGGTACTCCCTTGCATGGGATGTACACTCCCTCGGTGCTTATTAGTAGACTATCTGTCACCATTCTGGTGTCTATCTGATAGGGTGTATAATAGCAGGTGTCCAATCCTTAATCTAAGTGTTGCTGCAGCATTCTAATCAACCTGGTTACAGACTGTTCCACAATCAAACGCAATGTACCAAACTTTATGTCAAACTGTAGGTTATGTAATGTACACCAATGAGGATTCTTATCCATATCCTAACTGAAGTGAAAACATCAGAACTTATACTTTATCAGTATTGTGTGAGTGGGAAAACTCATCTATAAGTAATAATGACAAAGGTTATTCCTAACAGCCTGGAGAGCTACATGTACAAATGTTTTGAAATCATTGTAATGGGCAAGCCATCCCAGCACCTTCACTATCTCTTCAGAGAAAAGCTGAGCTGATGTCCTGGACTCTATTGACAAAAACCTAACCAGCCTGGATGCTCGTCTGGCACTGTTGGAGGTTCTCCACAGGGAATTCCAAGCTCTGATGGAGTCTCTGGAGTTCAGCCAGGAACAACCAGCTTCGCTCATAGTTGTGAACCAAACGCTGAGGGATAGTGCAAAAACACTTACCAATGGAATGACACAGCTGTCTGGAGAAAATAAAAAATTAAGGAGACCATCCTGGATATACAAGCTCGGGGCATGCGGGACAACCTTGTCTTCTCCGGCATCCCAGAACGGACAGAGGAGGACGCAAAATCCGTGGTCCATGAATTTGTCCAATGTAAGTTGAATTCCAAAGTGACGAGGTAAAAAACATCCGATTCTATCATGTTCACCGGCCCGGAGGTAAGAAGCCACATCACAACTGACCTCGGCCAATTGTAGGTGAGTTCAAGCACTACAAGCAAAAAGAGCAGGTCAGAAGTCAGGGCACAGAGCTGCGGGGAATGAACTAGCATTCATGACCAGTTTTCAAAGGAGATCCTATAAGGGTCGAGTATTATTTGCAATATTAAGGCGAGTATTATTTGCAATCAAAAGGAAATATATCACAGAAGAAACCAGAGCTACAGTGGCTGTAGAACTCTATATTAATGGTCAGTTGACTGGGAGATCACTCCGTGGCTTTATTGGGAGCAACAGCAGGTTAATCTAAAACATGTAACACTGGTTAGATAAGAGGTTAGATAACTGGCAAATGTAATCTAATGTAAAGCACAGCTCAGCATGATGTTTACATTGTTTGACGAGGGCAGGGCCAAGGCTTGGCTTTTGGGTATCCGCTCCTTTTTGTCCGCTTTCATTTTGTTTGTTATCGCACCTCTCTGTCATTCTTTTTTCTTTCTTTCACACACAAACATGCACACTCACACAAATCCACACACGGACACAAATATTTCTTATCCCTATATTTATCACCCCCTCTTACCCCCAGTACCTTCTCAATTTTCTGTTTTTTCTCTGCTATATCTCTGCCTCTGGACTTTACATCAGGCAACCCCAAGCACCAACTATGATTTCACTTGGATCCAAATATAAATTCTGCCAACATTACTCTCTTGTTAAATCCAAAGATCCAGTATTTCCTACTTACTACTGTTCCATATTCCTTATTAACGTTGATCTCAAAATTATCTGTAAAGCCCTCACAAAAAGACTAGAAAAGGTAACTCCTCTCATAATATATCCTGATTAAAACTGATTTTCTATAAAGGAGGCATTACATCCAGACATACACCCATATGAAACAACCATGACATCCTACAAAAACATAATATGATACACTTTCCAGATTGGAGGAGTAAAGGAATTGAATATCTGGAACATATATTTGATGGAATTCAGTTCATCCCATTTAACAGATTAATTATGTCATAATATACAGTTTTACTGACTCTGGATGTGGCAACAATCACAGAGGCAGAACAGCAGGTTTAACGGTTTATTTGTAATACAAGTAAAATGAGACTGAGCCTGGACTGGATCTGCCGGAGGGATCTGGATTGGCACTAAGAAGGAGAGGAGAGAGGTTATTGTTGTTCCGGTAAAGTTATGGAGAGGTGTGCAGAGAAGGATAGAGATCAGCTTACTGTTGGTGGTGGATGAGGGCTTGTTGGAGGAGGCAAGTCTTCCCCACCAAGGCTGAGCTTGGCAGGAGGAATGGCATGGAGATTCACAGTGCTGACATTCTTTCTGTGTGATCCCTGAGCGGTTATGCTTCAGCTGATTTGGTACATTGAGCTGAATTGTCACATTGCTGCTGCAAAGCAATATCGACTATTTTTTATAAAAATGTTGCCAATGACATTTATTTATTGTTGCTATAGAGATCACACCTCATAGTGTTGAAAGTCTACTCTTGACAATGAAGGATAAATGTTTTTTCCACCTAGACATATTCAGGGGCAATGGTGGCAGCGGTTGTAGAGGTTCGCGCATTAAGGGGTGGGTTGCCAGTTCAAATCCCTGCTCCAACCAGCTCAGTTGTTCTGTCCTTGGGCAAGACACTTCACCCACCTTGCCTGCTGATGGTGGCCCGGTGACGCCGATTGTACGGCATCCTTGTTTCTGTCAGTCTGCCCAAGGGCAGCTGTGGCTACAATATGGTTTACCACTGTTAGTGTGTGTATGAATGGGTGGATAACTGATTGCAGTGTAAAGCGCTTTGGGGTCTCTGGGGATTTGATAAAGTGCTATACAAGTGAAGAGGTGAAGACCAAAGTGTAGGAAAGAAACATTTCAAAATTAGCTTTATTAGCCAAGACTGTGTGCACAAACAAGGAATCTGATTTCGGTTTCAATGCTGAGTCGCTTTGTATTTGAATTCAGGTGCACATCCTCAGTTTTGTCACAGAGTAATGTTAGTGCATACTTAAGTGGCATTTTTAGGGTCTTGAAACAGTGAGGGCTTTAGCCCAGAACCCTCCTTCAGTCTCTGTTTATTTATTTTGATCACTATGTTTATTCCTCCTGCTACCTGCTCAGTGGGGCTCACCCTGGTCTCACTGAGTATAAATGATGGTGAGACCAGACAAACAGTACCCAAATAATGTTTTTCTTCAGCCATTAGGACCCAGTGAAGCCCAGATCTTAAAGGGATGTGCTTCTCATAGAATCTGGGATATAATCAGCCAGGGCTTGACATTAACTTTTTTGCTCACCAGCCACTGTGGCTAGTGGTTTTCAAAAGTTACTAGCCACTCAGCATTTTCACCAGCCACAGTGTTGTTGTTGAGAATTTGATTAATATGATTAAAGCTGACTATAGCTTGCTAAAGTTTACTCAAACTAGATTTACAACATTTTTAAATGTAAATGACCATTTTACACAATCATATCAAGACTACATAAAATGTTTACCACTTCAGGTCATTATCAAGCATTCAGCTTTGATAAGGTTCTGTGCAGGGGCGTTTTTAGGGTCTAAAAACATTGGGGGCTTTAGCCCAAACCCAAAATATTAATATTTCCATAAGACAGTTTATAAGTAATTTAAAGTTAAAATAACAAAGGACATATTGTACCAGTTCTCTGTCTCGGCTGGGTTTAGACTGAATGTAAGTTATTGTGAATCAAACAAAATAGGTTTACAATAATTTTACTTGTTTTTTTATTTTTGTTAGGAGCTGAATGAAGAAAAGAAGAAACAGAGTTTAGGACTGATGAAAATTATATAAAAAAAAAAACGTAATCTGAATTTTTCAATGACAAATGTTTTTCTTAAACTCAGAGATATTTACTATGGGCCAGATAAATGTGCTTCTTTTGTCACCTGCATAAATTACCATTTTAAACATCACACTCTCATCAAAGTGTTCCACCCCTGAGGCTCCATTGTCTTAATTTCTTACATAAAAAAAAAGAAAACTGGTATAAAGTAGATTTTTATTAAATCTTAGTCAAATGGTAAAACCCTAAAACACATTTATTTATTTTAATTATGCCAAGAGCTTTCGAAACATTTTATTAAAATTGTTCCTCCTTTTATGAACCTGTTCTCTTTTATCACCATCTTTTCAGCCCTTCATTCCACTTCTGGAGAAATGTGGCCTGCCAAAAATAATAAAAGAAACATTTTTCAACACAGTCTTTTGTTCTCCACGGAGCATGTGAGACATTAGTGCAGTTCTTACTATTAAACACTTTCTGAGAGGAAAGGGTGTTAAGTTGTGGTGTTTAAAATATAGCGTAGAGTCTAATCCTGGACCGTATCAGTACTAATATTACAGTTATTAATAACTGTATACATTTGGTATGTATGTCTCACCTTCAGTAAAACTGTATCCATGTTTAATTAGTTTAGTTTATATAATATTACATGTGTAATTCAGAAAAATAAAATAGTTAACTAATCAACCTGTGATTAATTGCTATGATTTATTTCTTAATTATGCTGCATCTTTAAAGCCAGAGCTGCATGTTTAGAATCAGCACAGAAAATATGGAAAAGAAGATGGAGACTTACCTTTACATTTCTACGTCTTACTGGAACCAGGAGATATTTTCCTGGTTTATTGAGCAACACTTTTTTCTGTCTACATGTAGAACTGGACCATAACACTGGCTGCAGCAATGAGACCAATGTGTTGATCTGAAGGACCTTTTAATGTCTTCAGCTACGTTAGGATTAAATGCTTTTATTTTGACTGAAGTAAAGAACGAGATATTTTCACATCATGATGCAAATCCAGCATGTGTAGATTTACCGCTCTGCTTCCACCTGTTCCTGAACACACGCACCAGCCTCCCACTCCCCGGTTGGCACTGTGGTTGCTCTAAAATGATCCCTGTTTGAGGCGCTCAGAGTAACTGTTCGGGTAATGAACGAGGCAGGTTGACGGCCCTGGAGTTAACTGCTGTTCTGGACTTCTCCAGAATGGACTCTGTCTCTGCCTGTGCACGTAGTTGCGCATTCCTGGTGCCGCGAGTGCGCAAATAAGTATTTTTTGTTTCTCCTTTTAACTCATCGTCAGGTTAGGTGGAGCGGGAGGTGACTATGTGGAACAAAATTGGAAAAAAAAACTCATTGTTTTTAAATAAAAATGTGAAGTCCAATACCATTTTGTGGCTGCATCTTTTTAATACATCTAAATTTCTTCAATTAAGAAGTCCAGGGCTATTCAGAAAACCTCCGGGTCTAACGACGCACCTGGTTCTGTGTAAAGCTCCCTTTCTATGAAAATATGCAGAAACATAATGTTTCTACTTTGTACACTGCGGTGATGTTTGAAACATTACCGCCCCCACCGCACCTGTCTAAAGCGACGTCGGTCATGAACGGATCAGAGAGCAAACACCGTACGCAGGCGAAGTCATGGGAGTTGTAGTGTCGTAGCGTTGCATTTCAACTTGCTTATTATTTCAGATCCCATTTGAGAAAACTACAATTAAAAACTGTATATATAATTCAACCCGCCAAAGTGGCTAGTCGGAGAGGCTGTGTTACCCGCCACTGCTAAAATTCATTCGCATTTGGCAGGTTAGCGGGTGTTAATGTCAAGCCCTGTAATCAACGTTCTATTTCGCAAAGGCCTTGCCCTTTAAGGCTATCGCTAGTGGGTCAAAGGTAAGTAGAGTGTAGTCTTTGCCTCACTGGGTCTGTCTGGACCACAAACATAAAGCATCTGCTGGCAGGACAACTTCAAACTCTGCCTTCAGCATGCATAATTACGCACTTAGAGGTGCCTGGCGAACCTGAACAGGGAAGATACATAATCTCTTCTGGGCAGAGGCTGAGATGACAAACCTGCTGCTTTGACTAGTGACAACACAAGGTCACAAACTGTAACAGTTCAGAAAAGCAGGAGCAGAACATCAGTAGCTGAAACATTCCTAATGACGTAACCCCTGTGTGTTTCAAGCGCACAGTGCCAGGCCAGCTGTGGTTCTTACTAAGCTCACAGGAGGATCCACCGTTAGGAGTGGATGACTTCCTTCACAGTCCACGGCCAAAGACACTCCGATGTGGTTTTCCTCCAGTGTCCCTGATCCTGCAGCCTCTGGATTTGGTCACTGTTCCTCCTGCACCCCATCCCGAAGCCACAGGACCAGCAGACTGCACAAAGTGCTCAACAAACTGTAAGAGGCCAGTTTCACACTAAATCTGGATAAATGTGACCTGAGAAGACAAGAAGTAAAGTTCCTCAGACACATTTTTCTGCGGTAGTAATCTGGCCAGACCCAGAAAAAGTAAGAGCAGTCATAGCAATAAAAAAGCTGTCAAATGTCAGCAAAGTGCACAGCTTTTTCGGGATGGTTAACCAGCCAGAAAAATTCATCCCATGACTGACTGAAAAAGATAAACCCCTAAAAGACCTAAATGAAAAACCTTTGTGTTCGTGGCTGTGCAAAGCAAAAAAATTTTTGATCAGCTGAAAAGGAACTAATGTCAACTTCTGTTCTCACACTCTATGACCCAAACAAACAAAACTGTCAGCAGATGCCTTATCATATGGACTGGGAGCAGTCCTATTGCAAAAGGAGAGTGAGCAGCGAAGACCTGTAGCAAATGCGTCATGCTCTTTAACAGAAATGGAGCAGAGGTATGCAGAGGTGGAGAAGGAGGCGCTTGGGTGTGTGAAATCTTAAAGATTTTCTCATCGGTTGACACTTCTCTTTAGAGACTGACCACAAGCCACTAGAGCCTAGTAGGACATCAAGTGCTAACCGAGCTTCCACCCAGGATCCAGTGGTTCCGATTTAGGCTCATGAGGAACAGTTACAGTATCTCACACTCTCTGGGAAAAGCACTCCTCACACGCTGTCTGTCAGTGAAGACCCAGATTCTAAGTCTACATCTGAAATGGATGACACAAACATCTACGTGGATGAAATAATCAAAAGCATGCTTGCTAGCTCAACACACGTCACACAGTTAAAGGAACAACTACAAACTGAAAACATACAGGGGTTGGGCAATGAAACTGAAACACCTGTCATTTTAGTGTGGGAGGTTTCATGGCTAAATTGGACCAGCCTGGTAGCCAGTCTTCATTGATTGCACATTGCACCAGTAAGAGCAGAGTGTGAAGGTTCAATTAGCAGGGTAAGAGCACAGTTTTGCTCAAAATATTGAAATGCACACAATATTAGGGGTGACATACCAGAGTTCAAAAGAGGACAAATTGTTGGTGCACGTCTTGCTGGCGCATTTGTGACCAAGACAGCAAGTCTTTGTGATGTATCAAGAGCCACGGTATCCAGGGTAATGTCAGCATACCACCAAGAAGGACAAACCACATCCAACAGGATTAACTGTGGATGCACTAGGAAGCTGTCGGAAAGGGATGTTCGGGTAGTAACCCGGATTATGTCCAAAAAAAAAAAATCACGGCTGCCCAAATCACGACAGAATTAAATGTGCACCTCAACTCTCCTGTTTCCACCAGAACTGTCCGTCGGGAGCTCCACAGGGTCAATATACACGGCGGGGCTGCTATAGCCAAACCTTTGGTCACTCATGCCAATGCCAAACGTCGGTTTCAATGGTGCAAGGAGCGCAAATCTTGGGCTGTGGACAATGTGAAACGTGTATTGTTCTCTGAGTCCACCTTTACTGTTTTCCCCACATCCGGGAGAGTTACGGTGTGGAGAAGCCCCAAAGAAGTGTACCACCCAGACTGTTGCATGCCCAGAGTGAAGCATGGGGGTAGATCAGTGATGGTTTGGGCTGCCATATCATGGCATTCCCTTGGCCCAATACTTGTGCTAGATGGGCGTGTCACTGCCAAGGACTACCAAACCTGTCTTGAGGACCATGTGCATCCAATGGTTCAAACATTTTATCCTGAAGGCGGTGCCGCGTATCAGGATGACAATGCACCAATACACACAGCAAGACTGGTGAAAGATTGGTTTGATGAACATGAAAGTGAAGTTTAACATCTCCCATGGCCTGCACAGTCACCAGATCTAAATATTATTGAGCCACTTTGGGGTGTTTTGGAGGAGCGAGTCAGGAAACGTTTTCCTCCACCAGTAGCACGTAGTGACCTGGCCACTATCCTGCAAGAAGAATAGTCCGTTCCCTCTGACCACTGTGCAGGACTTGTATATGTCATTCCCAAGACGAATTGACGCTGTATTGGCCGCAAAAGGAGGCCCTACACCACACTAATAAATTATTGTGGTCTAAAACCAGGTGTTTCAGTTTCATTGTCCAACCCCTGTATGTTCAGAAGTCATGTCATTTCTTCTGAGTAGCTGGCCAGAAAGTCACCACCTCAAGGGCCTGATTAAAGCATATTGGCCACACAGAGACACTTTAACTGCACAATGATCAGTTACTAAAAGGCACCAGACTAGTGATCCCCACTGCTATGGACAACTCTGTCCTCATAGCCCTACATGATGGACATCAGGGAATGTCTAGATGCAGAGCGAACACCAGAGAGACAGTATGGTGGCCTGGTCTGAGAAGCCAAATAAATGAACAGTAAAAAACTGCAACATATGCATCACAGAGCGTGCTAACCCAGTGGAGCCCTCGATGCCAAGCGAACTCCCTGAAAGACCATGGCAAAAAGTTGGAGCAGACCTTTTTACATTCAACTGCACTATTAATCTAAATTTGTGGAAATAGCCAAACTGACTCCCACAAGATCAGAAGATGTTACAGCGCATTTAAAGTCCATCTTTTCCAGACATGGAATTCCAGAGCTTTTCTACAGAAACAATGGACCTCAGTTCTCAAACCAACGGACTTTAGAACTGTCATACCTGCTTGTGTTTTGAGTTCTTGAGTTTGTGTTTTTGTTAAATTACCTGGTCTAGTCTTGTTTTCTGTCTCCCTGCACCCAAGCCCACACCTGTTCTGTGTTTTCCCCTGATTGTCTTGTCACAAATGGTCCCCCCCTGCTGTTCAGTTTTGTATTTAAGCCCGTTTGTTTCCGTTGTTCCCCGCTGGTTCCTTATGTATATGTTATGTGTATGTGTGTTTCCTGCTGCGTGCTTGCTACCCTGTCTGTGTCCTGCCATGGAAAATAAAGACTCGTCTTACCTTCAAACCTGGAACTTCAGGAGTTTTTCCCTGCATATTGGTCCATCAAAAAACCAAATTAAGACAGCAACAGCCTATGGTTTCAGACATGTAGCAAGTAATCTAAGATTTGCACAAAGCAATGGAGAGGCAGAACGTCATGTCCAAACTGTGAAAAGACTACTAAAGAAAGCAAATGACCCATACCTTGCACTTCTAGCTTACAGAGTGACACCACTGGCTAATGGATATAGCTTAGTGGAACTGCTAATGGGATGGAGACCCACATTAAACCAATCTGTTCCCGTAGCTCTGACAGCTGATCCAGGTCCTGTCAGAACTACGCTTACAGGGTTTACTGGCTTTAGGAACTCATCAAGAGACAGACCTATTGAAAAAAGGGGTTGAAATGTAAAGAAAGGTTTAAGAGAAAAGAAAGTGTTATAATAGGTTCAAAGAAATCGAAAGATTAAAAAAAGTTACAGTTTTCATACATGCAGTAAATGTTCTCTTAACACTGTTGTTTTCAAAGAAAGGGGAATGTGGTGTAATCTGCTTTAGCATGAAACGCTTAACAGGGAGGTCGACTGTGAACCGTCAGCTCGTTTAAAATGGGGGTTGCAGGACGTTGGTGAATAAAGGACGAGTTTGACTGTCTCACCAACGTGTCGCTTGAATCTTTATGCCTCCAAACACGACAAAAACTGTTTAAATATCAGCTTCTATGTTGCTTTAATACATTTGTACTTCCGACTTGAGAGCATTCAGGGCTTCACCAGTCATGGACCTCACCGCATGTGACTGAACTGAGATCACATAATGGCTGGAAAATATCAAATATTATTGTATGTGCATGTTATAGGCTATTATTATATCACAAATAATCCCAACAACAATTTTACAAAAACGACCATTAGGCCTACATTGATACACAAACTGGTAGAATAATGATGAAAAGCTGTGTTTCCATGTAAAATCTGACTGGTCAGAGTGTGACAAAGTGGTTCAGTTTGTGTTTACCACTTTTCCCTTATTCTTATTTCTGATTTATTTACTTTCGGTAGCTGGTCATGAAGCCTAAATTTAAACATTAGTTTGCAACTTTGCTTCACTTACTATCCCGGGTTTGTTTGTGTTAGCATTATGTTGCAGTTTCCATCTATTTATATGTTTGGGTTAAAGCTATTACTTCTGGACTATTGGTTGAATTTGTTTATTTTGTTTCAAAGTATATTCATGGTATTTGTTTTCCTTTTTATTCCCCATTGTTTGTCATAGTGTTTCCTGCTTGAATGGCTGGATGATGTCATTGATTACCTTGCTGGGTTCTACCAATTAGAGGGTTTTCTTTGGAGTATTGCTTTGTTTGTTTTTCTTTAAAGTAACTTTTGAGTTAACTTCTATTACATGGTATATTTTGCAGAGCCTTTCATTATGAAGATGCGTTTGTAAATTAAATTAGTAATTTTGTTTTTCTAGTTTCTCTGTTTAGATTTTGTTTTTTTTTTTTTTTCCTGTCTAATTGTGGCTTGGTCCACTCAAGCGCAGGTGTGTTGCCAACTGGCTATACAAACCAGTGAGTGCTTGGAAGCTAGAAAAAAAGAGTGATCTGAGTCAAAAGTAACAAATAAAAAGTCAACAGAAGAATCTGAAACTGGGGGCTGGTGCTGTTGTCTTGTTCACCTTGCTGCTCCTTGACAACACTACTTCACACAGAGGTAATTTTTTCTTATGAAACTGAGAAAAGTAAAAATTAAATAAAACATTTGTCTTCTGCGTTGTCGTTATGTTGCTGAACGTCTGCTGACAAAACTTTTTTTTGTCCTTTATTTTTCATATTAACTAATATTAACTAATGCTGCCTATTTCCTGACCCCAGACCTATACATGTCCTGAATGGAGGGAAGATGAGCCTCAGTGATCCTCTTTGCAGAGCTCATATTAACTAATATTGTCTTCAATAAAAGACAAAGTCAAATACAACTGCATTCATTAAAAAACCGTTTCGTGCATCCTGGCTGTCGGGAGAAATTATGTGATGGCCGATATGCCAGATTATGACTGGCATTGCATTCAAAAAATAAAACAATGACCTTGACAGGCTGCTGCCTATTTCCTGACCCCAGACCTATACATGTCCTGAATGGAGGGAA